>NC_057801.1:588128938-588219063 GCF_018294505.1 Triticum aestivum | reverse complement strand
AAGGTCCTACAAGTGGTATCAGAGCATTGGTCTCCATTGCCTTGGTTTAATCAGCATTGGAGGAAGATGGATGAGTCTACTTTGGGGAGTCTTAGACATAGAGTGCCTATTCTTGATGGAGAGTATTTTCGTGAGTGGAAAAATGAGATGCTTGTTATTTTCAATCAATATCATTTTAACAAGTACATAGCAAGCCCTTATGCACCTCATGTTGATCCTATGCATCCAACCCATGATGAGTCAATTGACATGGTTAGGAATCTTAGAACTGCCGAACTTATCATTAGAGGATTGCCTAGAAACTTGATTGGATGTTTGCCTACTTTTAAATGTGCCTACACCATATGGAAATTTCTTGAGGAACGATTTCCAGATTATTCCTTGAAAAATCTAGATGAAATTCTCCATAAGCCTATTGCTTTGAGTAAAATGAATACTAGTGATCCTATGTTTGGTGATCGTCTATTTGAGCTTACAAACCTTATGCGTGCCAAAGGAAATGCTGGTATTATTAGTGACATTATTTCCGAAGCTATAAGAATTCATAGATAAGATTATAGTCAAACTCATTCTAATGAATCACCCTCTCTAGGATTTGATCCACCACATGACGATGTTGAACATGGATACTATGATGAGGATGATGATAGTGACTTCGATCTTGATGATGCAATGAGATATTTTGGTCTTATGGAAAATCTTCGGGGATCTATGTCAGGTGGAAAGGAATGGGTTCTTGATAGTGGATGTACCAATCACATGACCGGAGATAAAGACATGTTTCGTGAGCTTGCTGATAATGATAGTCCTCAAAAGTATGTCACTTTCGGTGACAACTCAAAGGGTAAGGTGGTTGGCCTCGGTAAGGTGGCCATATCACATGATAGCTCCATACAAAATGTTATGCTCGTTGAATCTCTTGGTTACAACTTACTTTCACTATCTAGACTTGCTAATTTCGGTTTCAATGTTCTATTTACTGAAGTATATTGCCAAGTGTTTCATCGAGATAATCATAAAATGGTCTTTACTGGTGTGCGTAGAGGTGATCTATACATTGTTGATTTCACTAAAAAGGCTCAACCTAAAACTTGCTTCATTGCTAAATCCTCAAAAGGCTGGTTATGGCATAGACGATTAGGTCATGTTGGTATGCGAAACCTTGACAAGCTTATTACGGGGAATAATATCCTTGGAGTTAATGATGTCATATTTGATAAGGATAGACTTTGCAGTGCTTGTCAAGCAGGTAAACAGGTTGGGGGAAGGCATCCCGTGAAGAACATCATGACCACGAAGAGGCCACTCGAGATACTTCACATGGATCTCTTTGGTCCCAACTCTTACAAGAGTCTCGGTGGAAATTCTTTTGGTCTAGTTATAGTTGATGATTTTTCCAGATTTACGTGGGTGTTCTTTCTCGATGATAAATCGCAGGTTCAGAAGATCTTCAAAAACTTCGCTAGGAAGGCCCAAAACCAATTTGAAGTGAAGATCAAGAAGGTTCACATCGACAACGGAACGGAGTTCAAGAACGCAAATGTGGACACCTTTCTTGACGAAGAAGGGATTTCACACGAGTTCTCGACTACGTACACACCTCAACAAAATGGAGTTGTTGAGAGGAAGAACCGGACGCTCATCGAAATGGCGAGAACGATGCTTGATGAGTACAAGACGCCGAAGCACTTTTGGGCAGAAGCGGTTGAGACAGCTTGTCATGCAACAAATCGCTTGTATCTTCACAAGCTACTCGGCAAGACGACATACGAGCTCCACACCGGTAACAAACCCCAAGTTGGATACTTTCGAGTATTCGGCTCAAAGTGCTACATTCTTGATAAGCATCGTCGTTCTAAATTTGCTCCTAAGTCTCATGAAGGTTTCCTACTAGGTTATGGCTCAAACTCTCACACTTACCGTGTCTACAACAATTTCACCCGAAAGGTTGAGGAGACGGTAGATGTGAAGTTTGATGAATCTAACGACTCGCAAGTAGAGCAATTGCCAATTGATGTAGGAGACAAAGATCCTTCAGAAGCAATCCAAGACTTGTCTGTTGGCAAGGTCCATCCAACGGAGGTGAAGGAGAATACCTCATCCGTCCAAGTGGAAGCTTCTACTTCATGACAAGGTGAACCAAGAGTTGATACGGAAGCATCCACAAGTGGGACACACCAAGATGAAGAAAATGAGGAAGTGCATCAAGATGAATGTCAACAACCTCCTTCTCCACCACGACAAGAGAACGACAACGCCAACAATGAAGAAGGCCAAGAAGAAGAACAACATGAAGAAGATGTTCAACGAAGACCCAAGCAAAAGCTTTCACGAGTTCGAGCAAGAATTGCTAAAGACCATCCCGTAGAGCAAATCTACAATGATATTCAAACCGGGAGAATCACTCGCTCTAAAACTCGTTTAGCTAACTTTTGTGAAAACTATTCTTTCATCTCTAGCATTAAACCTATGAAGGTTGAAGAAGCATTGGAAGATCCATATTGGATAAATGCTATGCATGAAGAGCTACACAACTTTGAGAGGAACCAAGTTTGGACATTGGTTGAGAAGCCCGACAACAACCACAACATCATCGGTACCAAATGGGTGTTTCGCAACAAGAAAGATGAAGATGGACAAGTAGTTCGCAACAAAGCACGTCTCGTCGCCCAAGGCTACACACAAGTCGAAGGTATGGACTATGGTGAGACTTACGCCCCCGTTTCTAGACTTGAGTCCATTCGCATCTTACTTGCCTATGCTTATCACCATGATATCACCTTGTACCAAATGGACATTAAAAGTGCTTTTCTAAATGGTGAAATAGAGGAGGAAGTTTATGTTAAACAACCTCCCGGCTTTGTCAATCCTAAGAAACCCAATCATGTTTACAAACTTCAAAAAGCTATATATGGACTTAAACAAGCTCCTAGAGCATGGTATAAATGCTTGACCAAGTTCCTTATTGAAAAAGGCTTTGAAATTGGGAAAATTGATTCTACTCTTTTTACTAAAAGAGTTAATGGTGAACTCTTTGTGTGCCAAATTTATGTTGATGATATTATATTTGGTTCAACTAACCCTCATTTTAGTGAAAAGTTTGGGAAGCTAATGTCGGAGAAGTTTGAGATGTCTATGATGAGTGAACTCAAATTCTTTCTTGGGTTGCAAATCAAGCAAACTAAGGAAGGTACTTTTGTCTCTCAAACGAAGTACACTAAGGACTTATTCAAGAAGTTCAATATGCAAGAATGCAAAGGTATGTCTACACCCATGCCTACTAGTGGACATCTTGATTTGACCAAAGATGGTGAACCGGTTGATCAAAAGGTTTATCACTCTATGATTGGTTCATTGTTATATCTATGTGCTTCACGTCCCGATATTATGCTAAGTGTGTGCATGTGTGCACGATATCAAGCTGCTCCTAAAGAATGTCATCTTAAGGGCGTGAAAAGGATAGTGAGATACTTAATCCATACACCAAATTTTGGCATTTGGTATCCTAAGAGGGCCTTTTTCGATCTTGTTGGCTATTCTGACTCGGACTATGCCGGAGACAAGGTTGATAGAAAGTCCACTTCGGGTACTTGTCAATTTCTTGGTAGATCTCTTGTGTCTTGGTCCTCCAAGAAACAAAACTCGGTATCCTTATCCACCGCCGAAGCTGAATATATTGCCGCTGGTTCATGTTGTGCTCAATTACTTTGGATGACCCAAACTCTTAAAGATTATGGGATATATGTGGGACATGTTCCATTGCTTTGTGATAATGAAAGTGCTATCAAAATTGGTCATAATCATGTGCAACATTCTCGAACTAAGCATATTGAAGTTCGTCATCATTTCATTTGAGATCATGTTGCTAAGGGTAACTGTCGGTGTCAAAACCGGCGGATCTCGGGTAGGGGGTCCCGAATTGTGCGTCTAGGCGGATGGTAACAGGAGACAAGGGACACGATGTTTTACCCAGGTTCGGGCCCTCTTGATGGAGGTAAAACCCTACGTCCTGCTTGATTAATATTGATGATGTGTGTTACAAGAGTAGATCTACCACGAGATCAAGGAGGCTAAACCCTAGAAGCTAGCCTATGGTATGATTGTTGTTTGTCCTACGGACTAAAGCCATCCGGTTTATATAGACACCGGAGAGGGCTAGGGTTACACAGAGTCGGTTACAATGCTAGGAGATCTACATATCCGTATCGCCAAGCTTGCCTTCCGCGCCAAGGAAAGTCCCATCCGGACACGGGACGAAGTCTTCAATCTTGTATTTCTTAGTCTTGGAGTCCGGCCAATGGTGATAGTTCGGCTATCCGGACACCCCCTAGTCCAGGACTCCCTCAGTAGCCCCTGAACCAGGCTTCAATGACGACGAGTTCGACGTGCATATTGTCTTCGGCATTGCAAGGCGGGTTCCTCCTCCGAATAATTTATAGAAGATTGTGAACACCAGGATAGTGTCCGGCTCTGCAAAATAAATTCCACGTACCACCGTAAAGAGAATAATATTACACAAGTTCAATCTGCTGACGTATTTGGTGGCGTGACGTCACTCTGCTACCAAGCCTTTACTCGAATTGTTTCTATTGTACCACCTTAGCGCGTTTAGCGAAGCGGTTTCCTTGGCACGTCTTGTCGAAGCAGAGATCGTGTTCCCCTTATTCCGGGATTCTCATAAATACGGACGTGGGTAACCCAACCGCGCCCATTGCCACGCCCCCTCCATCGAAGGTGGGTTCCAAACGGTCATGGGGACGGCTCTTGGTATTCTTCCTCTTTATAATGAGACCAAGGCCCGTTCTTTTTCTTCAATCCTCAATCGAATCCGCCCCTCGCCCCGAGTTCCAACACCCAGGGCTCTAGATTCGGGTACCTTCGACCTTTGACAATGTCCGGCTCCGACCTACGAGGCCGGTGGATGCCCTCTTCCATCACGGAAGAAGACGTGCTAAAGCTGAGAGACGCCAGGTACTTGACCTACGAGATTTCGCATAGGTTGCCTGCCTGAGGGCAAGTTATTCCTACTCCCGAGCCCGGCGAGAGCGTCGTGTTCGTGTCTCACCTCCGTCGGGGTTTAGGCTTCCCGATGGATCCCTTCGTGAGGGGGCTCATGTTTTACTATGGGCTGGAAATTTATGAGTTGGCTCCGGAGTCCATCCTCCACATCTCATCATTCATTGTCGTCTGCGAAGCCTTCCTCCGCACTACCCCTCACTTCGGCTTGTGGCTCAAAACCTTCAACATGGAGTCGAAGATGATTGAGGGGCGTCAGGCAGAGTGCGGCGGGCCGGTTATAAGCAAGAGGGCCGATGCTCCATGGCCCGAGGGCTCTTTTCAGGAGGAGCTCGGCTTGTGGCAACAGGAGTGGTTCTATATGACCGCTCCTAGGGGCAGGAGGCAGAGGCCGCCGCCCGTCTTCCGCTCGGGCCCTCCACAACGGTTGACGTCATGGATCAACAAGGGGCTTAATTGGGGGCCGTCCAAAGACGTACCCTTGTTGCAGGACCGGATTCGAGGCCTCCAAGAAAGGGAGATTAATCTGGTCGTAGTGGCATAGGTTATGCTGATTCGGCGCCTTCTGCCCTGCAAACGTCGCCCCCTCCGCCTGTGGGAATTTAATCCGGAGGGTCCACGAGCTCTCCAACACTTCATGGGTTTGACACCCGCGGAGATGTACAAACTGTTCTTCGGATCACAAGAGATGCGTCCGGATTTGACCGAGGACGCTAGCCTAAGCTGCAATCGCCCGGATACTCAAGTAAGTAGCCCTGTGTCCGGACATATTGTCCATTATTTATCATGGCTTTGCCTTTTAACCAGCTATCCCTTGGACAGGAGTGGATAGCGCAAGCAAAACTGATACGGTGTCCGGCCCCCCTCCCTGAGACCACGCTGGATCCCGTGTTAGTCAAAATGTTGGAGGTTGCGCCTTCGGAGGAGAGCGAAGGGGGCACAGGGAAACTACTACCTCTGCCAAGGAGGCTTTCAATAAGGGGGAATCGATAATCCCTCCTTCCAGGGGGAGAAGAGGACCGCTTCCAAAGACCCGGAGGCCAAGGCCTCAAAGCGGGGAAGGAAATCTGCGCCGGAAGGTCCTGCGCCGGGAAGAGCCCCGGCCGTAGTCTCCCCATAGGAATCAGCCCTCCAGTGAGCCGTAAGTAAAAAAGGGGGAATTTTGTAATAGGGGACGCCCCTGTATTATTTCCAAAGGTAACCGAAATTTGCACATTGCAGTTCGGATCTCAGCCCATCTCAGCAGAGCTCATCTTCGGGGGACCTTCATCCGGAGATGATGGAAAGCGAGACGCCTCCATCTGCCGCCCTGTCGGGCAGGGCGGACGACCCTGAGGTGTCATCACGGAGTGTTTCCCCGAGTCCGGCGGGGCCGGAGAGTTCGGCACCCATTGGAGACGGCCGGTGGAGCTGCAGGATTTGCTCAAGAGGGCGTATATCTCAGAAGATCACTGCGCATTAGTGAGTATGGTGATTCAGAGGATCTCATCCGCCGAAAGCGGGTTGTATGAGGCCGTTAGAAGTTTGCTGATGGGGTTTGAGGTATGCAAAAAGTGACATACCTTTTGATAGTTTTGCACATGGAGTGCGCCTTGTATAGATAGTAGCCCCTGAGACTTGGTATGCTGTCGAAAGCAACAGCGTGCCAAGGATCATAATCTCAGTTATAGAATGTCGCCTTTCCTATGTAGGTGGCGGAAAGTTCGGTGGCCAGCCGGACTGATGGAGTTGCCGAACTGAAGAGGCAACTCGATGTTGCGGATGCGGACATCGCGCTGGTCAATAAACGACTTGATGATTCACAAGGTAGGTGGTTGCTCCGTGGTCGCCTAGTAAGGGAGCTTGCTCGAGCCAAGGAGCAAGCCAGGAAAAGTGATGCGGCTGCCTCGAAGGCAGCGGAAGAGCTAAAAGCCGAAAAGGCTGCTCACTGCCGAAGCAGGGAAGAGATGGCTGGAATGGCCTTGAAATTAAATGATGCTACCAACCGCTGTGAGGTTCTTGAAGGAGAACTCCAAGTGGAACAAGAGGGCCTGAAGAAGGCCGCCGCCGAAGTCAAGGATGCCCGAAGTGCGATGCGGGCTATGAAGGAGGAACTGCGTCAAGCTGGAGACATTGCGGCTGGAAAGCCCTTTCTTCTGCGTAGGAAGTTCACGGATCCAAAGTATGCTCAGCTGGGCCAGTTGTGTGGTGCGGAGGATCCTTATCTGGATTTGGCGGCGAGTGCGGCGGATGCAGTCGTGCACTTCCGAATCCAGAAGGATCACGAAATGGAAGAGCTTTACTGGTCTCAATTCCATAGTCCAGAGCGTCCACTTCCGTTGACTGATCGGCTGGCTGAATGGGCTGAGCTGAATAGATTGTCTGGACTTGCCATGACGGATGTGGTCGCTCATCTATGGCTGGAAAGGCCCAAGCCGAAGAGTTATTTTGGCTTGTTGCAGCAATTCCTTGGGGCGGTGCCGCATATCAAGGCGATGAAGCGGTCAGCATGCATAGAAGGTGCATGGATGGCTCTCGCCCATGTAAAAACATACTGGGCGGAGATGGATGCCACCGCTGTTGCATCCCGGGGTTCGGACAAAATCCGATTACCCGCCGAGCACTATTTTGAGGCAGTCCTACAGGGCGCTCATTTAATAGAGTCGCAGTGCTCGAAAGATGTTATGTTTAAATGACATGTATGATTTGTGCGATCATGTTTATAATGCAACGGCTTTTTATACTTGTGCGTTCAAGTATTGAACTATCTCCTGTGCGGCCGTATATGTATGAATAACCTGAAAGTTGCAGTCTTTGGCTTCAGCCCCCACGGACATCGTGCGGGGGTGTTTGCAAAAAAGAAAAGCGCTTTTTCACACTTAATCCAACGTCTTGGTCCTTTGAAGGAGGTGATAGCATAGCAAACTAGGCAACCGGACTATAATTCTTTATCACTTTCACTTAGCCATAGGAGCTCGATGGTGGGGCTACTATATAGCCCCTAGAGGCACCGCGCTCTCCGAACTCGGGGCGCGTATGTGCCTGACCGGGAAGCGGTCCTTCGTCAAAGCAGAGGAGTTCTAAACATTCCAATGGTCGATCGAGTGGTTGACCAGTCTCTCGCTATATCATGACAGTCAGTTTTCGGCTTTCTCTACTGAGGTGCTCGCCCGACCGAACTGGGGCACACTCGCAGTAGTTCTCCTGGTGCCGCGTTAGCCGATGGAGCGAACGTAAGGCAGCAAAACACAGGAGCCGGGCAAACCCAACATTTGACCAAAGACATGATTCGGAGCTGATGCATATAAGGCCTAACTCGAGACGCCGAACACTCCCTGAGGTGTTCGATCTTTATGATACCGGGCAGAACAATGCCCTAAGCCCCTAGTGTCCAGGTACAGGCGGGAACTTCTGACGCGGCCGATGCCAAAACGCCAGCCTCCTCCTCGGTTATGGTAGAAAACCGGGGGATGTGTATCAACAAGAGACAGTAAGAAAGGTTTACGCAGGGTCTTAATCTGAAAAGAATCCTTGCAACGGGTCCCTGCTGCACGTCTGCGTCTGTGTCTCCGTTGTGCTGTGTCCTAGACGGGTCTAGCACGTGCCTCATCTGTAAAAGAGAAGGACTTAGTTTGGAAGAAATATCGTGCAAAAGTTGTATTTTAAAATAAGGTATAATTTGGAAGATGAATAAAGTTGAGCTTTATTGTCTCTCATCGTTTATACGCGCAGCCCCTTGTAAAGGGGTATGCGGCTGGGAAGCCCCTTGTTTATTTACGCCGGACTCGCCTAACCGTGTCCGAGGTCTGAATGACCTGTTTTTGGGGGCTTTGACCTGCAAGGTCGGATTAGTGTGTGGCTGTCAAGGCGGCCTTACGTTCTCCGTGGTCGAGGGACACTCGGAGTTACTCTTTAATGAGATTATGCCGCGTGGACTGGGCATTTTAAGCGTAAGAGATTCGTAATGTGGTATTGCATTAAAGCGGGCGAAAGCTTCGCGTCCCAATAGTGCTTTAGGGCCACTGTTAAAAGGGGCGATATGGAGAGTGAGCTTTCCGCGGTGGAGGTTTTCAGATGAACCGAACACAACCTCTAGTGGTACAGAGCCTGTACAATTGGCTTAAAGGCCTGGCGTCACTCCTTTGAAGGAAGTGTTGCTACAGCGGATTTTGGTAGGGTCTATCCCCATTCCGCGGACGGTGTCCTGGCATGGCAGGTGCCGCACTTTGTTTTCGTGTTATCACATGAAGCGAGTTCACTGTTTTGACTTCTATTGGGAAAGTCTTCTGTTTTCGGGCGTGCTGCTTGTGGGGTTCGTCATCGTCTTCACTTGGTGTGTCGAGCCCTTTGCGTTCGGCGTTAAGTCGGCCGGACTGCTTGAAAACCCAACAATCTCTGTGGGTATGGTTTGCAGGCCTCCCGGAGGTACTATGTATTTGGCATAGCCTATCCAGAATTTTGTTTAGGTTGGATAGCTCGTCACTGTTGTCCTTGAGGGGCAGTTTTTTATTGTTCGGCCGAGAGCTTTTGAATCCGGCATTGACCGCCGTGCTATTTGGGCCATTTTCCTTATTCCGGTGCTGATATTTTCTGCATCGTGATTTCCCATTTCCATCCTGACTTCGGATGTACTCGGGTCGCTGGTGCTGCATCTAGCTAGCCAGCTGTCTTCCCCCGCGCAAAAGCGGGTCATGAGGCTTGTTAGTGCGGCCATTGTTCTTGGTTTTTCCTGGCCGACGTATCTGGCGAGCCATTCGTCTCGGACGTTGTGCTTAAAGGCTGCTAAGGCTTCGGCGTCCGGACAGTCGACTATTTGGTTCTTTTTGGTGAGGAACCTGTTCCAGAATTTGCGTGCTGACTCTCCGGGCTGTTGAGTTATGTGACTTAAATCGTCTGCATCCGGAGGGCGGACATAAGTCCCCTGAAAATTTGCTCGAAACGCATCCTTGAGCTCTTCCCAACTTCCAATGGTATTTTCTAGGAGGCTTTTGAGCCAATGCCGAGATGGCCCTTTGAGCTTGAGGGGTAGGTATTTGATGGCATGGAGATCGTTTCCTCTGGCCATATGTATGTGTAGGATATAGTCCTCAATCCAGACTCCGGGGTCTGTTGTTCCGTCATATGCCTCTATGTTTACAGGTTTGAATCCCGTGGAAATTCATGATCCAGTACCTCGTCGGTGAAACATAGTGGGTGTGCGGCGCCCCTGTATTTGGGTGTGCCGTTGTCTTCAAACGCTCGGCGGGCTGTGTTGCTTCCTGGAGTCTTCTTTTTTGGCCCATAGATAGACCTGACCGGGTCATCCTTTTTCCGAGGATCTTTATGCTGATCGTGTGTCGTCTTGTGTGCGGTGCTCCTTGCTGCTCTTAGCCTGTCATCTGGTCGTCTTTCCGGCCAGGCGGCCTCTTTCTTTTTTGACTACGGGGGCTCTAAGGCCTCCTCGTCGAATTCGGGCAACAGCTTGCGCTTCGGGTAGCTCTTTGCCTGGCGACTAGCGCCATATTTATCTGCGGTATTGAGTACTTTGCTCCATCTCATTCTGAGTGCGTCCTCCGCTGTTTTGAACTTCCGGTTTTGCTTCTTCAAACTTCTTGTAGTAGCGACGAGCCTTTTATGAAGGTTCTTATGCTCTGGCGATGTGTTCGGCGTGTGGTTGTCTAGGCTCTTGTTTTCGCCGGGGATGGGTTGCTTGTCCAGCTCATCATGTTCGGATGGTTGCTTGGTGGCATGTTCGCCGTCCACTGCTTCGCCCTGCTCTAGGGCCGGGTCTGTATGGGTGCCGTTTTTATCGAGGCGGGACTTCGGGCGGCGCTTGCGTCGCCGTTTTGGTTGTTTATTGGGGGAGTTATCCTTCGCCACGTCACGTTGTTCCTCATTATCGCTTCCTTGTGGTGTATCCACCATGTATACGTCGTGAGTTGGGGTGGCTTTCCAGTGCCCGATAGGAGCTGGTTCTTAGTCGTCTCTGACATCGTCGTCCATACCGTCGATGTCGTCGGAGTCGTAGTCTAGCATGTCGGTTAGATCGCCGACAGTGGCTACTAGGTGGGTGGTGGGTGGGCTTTGAATTTCTTCGTCGTCCGCGTCCCAACCGTCCTGACCGCAGTTCGGCCAGGGCTCTCCTAATAACGAGAGAAACTTTAGCGAACTCAAGATGTCGCCGAAAGGTGAGTGCTGAAAGATGTCGGCGGCGGTGAACTCCATGATCGGCGCCCAACCGGATTCGATTGGAGGGGGCGCAGGAGGTTCGGAGTCCGGCAAGGAGTCCGGCACCTCGGAGTCACGAGCTTCATGAGGGACAAGGTCAGTGTTCGGCTCTATCGCCGTAGAGGTTGCAGCCCCAGAGGCGGTGTCTAGCCATCCGTCCTCGATCTGCGCAGTCGGCTCCGAATTGAAGATTGGAGCGGACTCGAGTGCGGCCTCTAGGGTACTGTCCGGCTGCAGAGCTAAATCATGCTCGTTGTGACAGTGCGGCGCGCTTGGCTGTGGCTCGAATCCATCGAAGATCAAGTCCCCGCGGATGTCAGCCGTGAAGTTCAAACTTCCAAACCTGACCTGACGGCCAGGGGCGTAGCTTTCGATCTGCTCCAGATGGCCAAGCGAATTGGCCCGCAGTGCAAAGCCGCCGAATACGAAGATCTGTCCGGGGAGGAAGGTCTCACCCTGGACTACGTCGTTGATGATGATCGAAGAAGCCATCGAGCCTATCGGTGACGACACAGAGGAACTCTCAATGAAAGCACCAATGTCTGTGTCAAAACCGGCGGATCTCGGGTAGGTGGTCCCGAACTGTGCGTCTAGGCGGATGGTAACAGGAGACAAGGGACACGATGTTTTACCCAGGTTCGGGCCCTCTTGATGGAGGTAAAACCCTACGTCCTGCTTGATTAATATTGATGATGTGTGTTACAAGAGTAGATCTACCACAAGATCAAGGAGGCTAAACCCTAGAAGCTAGCCTATGGTATGATTGTTGTTCGTCCTACGGACTAAAGCCATCCGCTTTATATAGACACCTGAGAGGGCTAGGGTTACATAGAGTCGGTTACAATGGTAGGAGATCTACATATCCGTATCGCCAAGCTTTCCTTCCACGCCAAGGAAAGTCCCATCCGGACACGGGACGAAGTCTTCAATCTTGTATCTTCTTAGTCTTGGAGTCCGGCCAATGATGATAGTTCGGCTATCCGGACACCCCCTAGTCCAGGACTCCCTCAGTGACATTGATCTTAAGCATGTTCACACCGAAAAGCAATTAGCGGATATATTTACTAAACCTCTTGATGAGAAAGTGTTTTGCAGGTTAAGGGGAGAACTAAACATCATTGATGCTTCAAACTTGGAGTAGAAACTCCATTGGATACATGCAAGACATGAGCTTATGACTAATCCTTGATATTTCTCTTATGATGAAAATCATATGTCTTGGATATATTTGTATCTTGCATGCTATCTAACCCATGTAGGTACTTGGTTGAATCAAACTCCATGAGATTGTAACCTACTCACATCTTGAGCAATCTCTACATCACCAAGTCTCTATACAAAGGTGGTTGAAGACAAGGAAGCATGAAACTATTCAAACATATCCTTTGACAAATTCTATGTTGAGTTTCATGATTGTCATTTTTGGATATACAAGTGCTCTTCCTTGCAAGAACTAACCCATGTAGGTAGATGGACTCGAATTCCAAGTGGTGCTCCAAATACATGATGAGCTACATCAACCTTGAGCAACCCACGCAAGTTCAACTACATGGACAACACCACCAACCAAGGTATGTTATTCCATCTTAGAGAAGCTTTACTCCGAGTCATGAGTTAAAGAAACTCGACAAGATGTGAATACATCAAGATGCTTAAACAAAAAATGGCAACCCCATTTTGAGCTTAAACAATGAGTATGGCCTATGATCAAGTGATCTCACTTGATCCTAAGTCAATATACTCTAACATAGGTGACTTTGTCGCCAACCATCTCTATATGAAGTTCTCCTATGTTCTTTTCTGAGTTTTCGCATTTGTCTCATGCATTTGTGTTTCCCCTTTCAAAAAAAACTTCATCTAGATTTCTTTCTGTTTTCTCTGCATTTTCTGCATCTAATTCATTGCATATCATTCAGTAAATTCCTTGAAAATCTTTGTGAGATCTTACTAGTCTAGTGAGTTGAGGTGACAAGTGTTTTCTCTATGACGAACTCGGTTACACCGATTTGTTATTTTCGGTCCAACCGAATCTTTTCGGTACGACCGAAGCATACCACCTGGTGCCACCGATTTCATAACAGGAAAAACAGTTTGCCACTCATTCTGTGTTCCTTCTGATCCAGCTCCACTCAATGAATCTTGTCCTCTACAAGCATCACATTTTTAATCATTGCTTTATGTTGTTACTCAAGGATCAAACCCATTCACGACAAATTCCAGAGGGAGAGAGAGATTACATCTTTATCAAGCCCTTCTTGGAAATTGATGTCAAAGGGGGAGAGAGAGATCACATCAAAGCTTATCATTTAGAGAGAGATCACATCTCATAGGGGGAGAGAGATCCTTCAGGGAGAGAGAGAGATCTCCAGGGGGAGAGAATACTAGTAGAAAGTATTTCTCAAGGATCCCAGATGCTTGGTGTTAAAGAGGAGAGATGTCCACATGTCTTCTTGAGGGGAGAGACATGTTCATATGATCTGTTGTGCTCATTTTGCATTAGCATACATTAGCTCTGAACTTTAGCTCTGATCATCATTCATATCTTTCAGCTCTGTTTTCCTTCAGCTCTGATTTTCTGTTCCCTATCTTCTCCCAGTATCCCATGTTAGACCCAGGGGGAGCAAGACATCTAAGGGAAAGAGATCATTTAAATTCATTGCATATCTTTACTCTTGGGGACATGTCTAATCAAATGTGGTACTTAGTACTCACTCTCTACATGTCATCCCAGTCTTGGTATTCTTGTGGTGTCTTTTGTTTGCTCTGGCTAGTAGATGTATCTGTGTTATCTAACCTTGTTTACGCAGGTTCATTCCATCCTAAGCCAACTCAAGACTACAAGGTAAGTATATGCATCACAATCATGTGTATGAGGAATTCTTGCTGATGTACATACTGTTTGCAAGAAGGACTCATGGGCATGAAGGTATTTCCTTTAATATTTTTTTTGCTCTGATGCATATGGCCAAGATACATGTAACACATGATACCTGCTCTATCATGGTTATGCTCTCACATGCTTCTCTATTCCATATTCACATGATTGCATACATGTAAGGGAAGCCTATGCTTGTTACATGTCTTTCCAAAGATTTATTTGCTATTCTTTATATCCTTATCTAAAGCTTTGATGTATGTTGCCATCAATTACCAAAAAGGGGGAGATTGAAAGCACAAGTGCTTCCTAGGTGGTTTTGGTAATTAATGTCAACATATCTCTTGTTGGACTAACACTTTTATCTAGTATTTTTCAGACAAGTTCAACAATGGAGTGGCATGGACTAAAGGATGTGGGAACTCCTTCAAGATGCTAAGGACAAAGGATTGGCTCAAGCTTCAAGCTCAAGACTCTTCATTTTACATTTCAGCGATCCAAGATCACATTGAGTCTATACGAAAAGCCAATACTATCAAGGAGGGATGAGGTGTTGCTTAATGAGCCTCTTGCTTCAAGTGCTTAGTGATATGATCCAAAACCCTCAACTACTTTCCCATTTCCACACATATGTCCTAAACCTAAAGTCAAACTCGGCCCCACTTATTCTTTCTATCCGGCGCCACCGAGTTTGGATGTCTTAGCCAGTACCACAAACCCTAGGCAAATCGGTCTCATCGATAGGGATCTCGGTCTCACCAAGATGGGATTGTAATCTCTCTGTGTATGTCCATTATCAAAATCGGTCTCACCGAGTTTGAGCAACCGGTACTACCGAGATTACAATGCAAACTCTATGGTTAACTTATTATCAAAATCGGTCCCACCGAGTTTGATAATCGGTCAAACCGAGTTTGCCTGACCAACTCTCTGGAAAGCTTATTACCAAAATCGGTCCCACCGAGTTTGTGTAATCGATCTTACCGAGATTACGTTATGCCCTAACCCTAACCATATCGGTCCTACTGAGTTGCATTTCGGTCCCACCGAAATCCCTAACGGTCACATTATTTGCTAAATCGGTCTGACCGAGTTTCTCAATTCGGTCCCACCGAGTTTGGCAAGTTGTGTGTAACGGTTAGATTTTGTGTGGTGGCTATATATACCCCTCCACCTCCTCTTCATTCATGGAGAGAGCCATCAGACTAAACCTACACTTCCAGCATCCTATTTCCGAGAGAGAACTACCTACTCATGTGTTGAGGCCAAGATATTCCATTCCTACCATATGAATCTTGATCTCTAGCCTTCCCCAAGTTGCTTTCCACTCAAACCCTCTTTCCACCAGATCCAAATCCTATGAGAGAGAGTTGAGTGAAAATGATGGGTACAGAACATGTCGACAAGACGAAGATGTGGGCGTTGGATTCACCTCAATCAGAGTTACGAGTGAAAAGTTGTGGCCGTTCACTTTTTAGGCAGAAAAGAGCTAAAATAGTGAAAGTTCACAAAATAAACACTTCGGCCGCTTGAGCTGAAAAGGAGAAAGCGCATAACCGGGGAATACGTTTTCGGAATGGGGAAGCGTGTTTCAAGCTGCAGTAGAAGTAGAGTATGCTTTCAGAGAAGTGAAAGCGCACTTCTGTCTGAAGCACAAGGAAATACGCCTTGCTAAAGGATAAAACGTAGTGGCGAGAAGCCGTTTCCACTTACGCTGACGAGGCGGGGCGGGGTCAACAACGTGCGGCTGACTGGTAGGGTCACGGGCGACGCGGGGCCTGCCTGGCCCGTGGTCATCTTCTACCTCGCTCGTGCCCGCTAGGCAGAGGCACGGCGCGCGGCGCCGGCGCTCGTCCGGCCGGCTCCGGCCACCATTCGGGGCGCCCGGCACACCCCTGGATGCAGGAGACCAAGGCATTCCCGAAGGGGCAGGTCACGGTCGCCAGGGACTTCGAGGTCGAGGAGGACAAGGGCCATGGCGGAGGGGAGCTACGGGTGGCATTGGGCATCGTGGCCAGAGGACATCAAAGGAGGAGGGGAAGGGCTAGGGTGGCTCCGGGGTGTGGATGGGGGCCTCTGGATGTGGAATAAGGAGTGGAGACGCCCGGGGCTACTCAGATTCGAGCGGAGCCCGACGGCGGCTGCGGCGGCCATGGGAGACGAGGAGAGGCTTCGAGAGCAATTGGAGGGGATGGGCGGGGTTCTTGGAGGGTGAGGAGGTTGTGGATGATCTCGTAGTGCCGCAGGGATGCCCATTTAAAGGCGGGGCGAGGCGGTTCGAGCCGAGTGCCGTCGTGGGAGGTCCGGCCAATGCTCTGGCAACAAAAGCGATCACGGGAGGGCGAGGGAAGGCAACGAGGGAGGACGAGGACGAGGCGCAGAGGTCACGGAGATGAGGCAGAGCTCGGGGACAAGAGGAGGAAGAAGAAAGGGGGTGGAAGATGACGCGGTCAAGGGCAGGAACTATGCGGCGACGGCGACGACTCACCGGGGAAGCAAGAGGAGGGGGCCGGAGCTCCATAGGGACGACGACGGCTCGGGGAAGCGGCTAGACATGGCTAGGCGACGAGGGGACACGTGCACAAAGAGGGAGAAGAAGACAGAGGCGCTAGAGCACATGGATGACATGCCAAAACGGTGGTCACCGCGGCACTAGTGCATGCAGTGCACGGTGGCCGGCCCAACAATGTCTAGGGGACAAGGGAAGAAGAGGAGAACGCCAAGGAGGAAGAAACCAAGCATAGTGCTCACTTGAGTGGTCACAGGTAGCAAGAATACAAGTGAATAGCAAGGTGTTTGGAGTTTGTTGTGGCTCACATGTGTGGAGATTAAGACTGATGTTTGACTGGTTTTGATCACTCACTAAGGTGACTAAGATGGCAGGGTTTCAGCTCAAGAGGACAGGTTTAGCTAGTAGTTGTTGTGTAAGAGCATATTTGGTCCAGAAAAGGGAATTGGATGGTGCAATCACATAGAGGAGAAACTGAGCTAAAATTGGGCAAGGCAGAGTTATTTGGTCATATGAAGATGCTGCAAAAGGTTTCATACCAAATGGACAAGCCAAAATGGTACTTGCTTCACAAGCATCTCCACTCACCAGAAACTTGCAAAAATTCTAGAGGGGAAATGGCTAGATGGATTGAGCGAAAATTTGGTGGAGGGAGTTTATATGGATAAGAGAAGGCCTAGAAAAACTTGCAACCAAAATGGAGTAAGATAGAATATACTTGCTTCATAAACTGAAAATTTGGACAGAATCAAAGAATTAAAGATGAGCTCACATGGAGGCATGACATGAGCTCAACTTTGGTGCAGGGCTATGATATGATGATATTGAGGTCATGCATAAATTGCAACTCATTTGGATATGCCTAGCTTGTACCTCCTTCACATAGTTTCTTTCTAGACAGAAACTTTGGAAAATCATTAATAAAAAATTACTAGAAAAAGAGGTTGAATTTTGGCATGTGGCAATGATATGTATAGGAAAAGATGCCCAAGAAATTTGAGGTCAATTGGGCAAAAGAAGCTAGCACTTGCTTCACAATGTGCCATTTAGGGCAGAATAGGAAATTAATTATTTGAGGATTATTTTTTAACATCGCTGTCGGTGTCAAAACCGGCGGATCTCGGGTAGGGGGTCCCGAACTGTGCGTCTAGGAGGATGGTAACAGGAGACAAGGGGCACGATGTTTTTACCCAGGTTCGGGCCCTCTCGATGGAGGTAAAACCCTACTCCTGCTTGATTAATATTGATGATATGGGTAGTACAAGAGTTGATCTACCATGAGATCAGAGAGGCTAAACCCTAGAAGCTAGCCTATGGTATGATTGGTGTTCGTCCTATGGACTAAAACTCTCCGGTTTATATAGACACCGGAGAGGGCTAGGGTTACACAGAGTCGGTTACAATGGCAGGAGATCTACATATCGTATCGCCAAGCTTGCCTTCCACGCCAAGAAAAGTCCCATCCGGACACAGGACGAAGTGTTCAATCTTGTATCTTCATAGTCCGGGAGTCCGGCCAAAGGTCATAGTCCGGCCATCCGAACACCCCCTAATCCAGGACTCCCTCAGTAGCCCCTGAACCAGGCTTCAATGACGACGAGTCCGGCGCGCAAATTGTCTTCGGCATTGCAAGGCGGGTTCCTCCTCCGAATACTTCATAGAAGATGTTTGAACACAAGGATAGTGTCCGGCTCTACAAAATAAGTTCCACATACCACCCTAGAGAGAATAATATTTACACAAATCTAATCTGCTGACGTATTCCATAGTGCGACATCACGCTACGGCCAAGCCTTTATTCGAATCGTTTTACTGTTCCACCTCAGCGCGTTTAGCGAGGCAGTTTCCTTGGTACGTCTTGTCAAAGCAGAGATCGTGTCCCCTTATTCCGGGATTCTCATCAATACGGGCGTGGGTAACCCAACCGCGCCATTAACCGCGGTGCTTGGGAGATAAGCGGGTTTTATTAGGCTGGTGGAGGCTCATAGTTTCGGCCGCCCATATAAGGGGATAAGGATCCGCCCTTTCCATCTACGCCTTCTTCCTCCTTTGCTTATCCATTCCTGCACACTCGAGCTCCAGCGCCCAAGTCCGCACTTCCCACCTCAACCTTCTCCAATCATGTCCGGAGCGGGAGGTAGATGGATGGCCTCCACCGTCACAGAGGGGCACATCAAAAAGTTGAGGAAGGCTGGATACTTGTCTAACGACATCGCGCACCGGCTTACAGATGGTGGGCAACTCATCCCCACCCCTAGGCCCCATGAGAGGGTCGTGTTTCTCCCCCATTTCCTCCGCGGACTAGGCTTTCCTCTTCACCCTCCGTCTGGGGGTCATGTTCTACTATGGCCTGGACTTCCACGATCTGGCCCCGAACTTCATCCTCAACATCTCGGTGTTCATCGTCGTGTGTGAGGTCTTTCTCCGCATCCAGCCCCACTTCGGCTTATGGCTGAAGACCTTCAATGTCAAGCCGAAGGTTGTGGGCGGACGACAAGCGGAGTGCGGAGGCGCCATGGTGGGCAAGATAGCCAACGTTACATGGCTCGAGGGCGCCTTCGTGGAAACCATCAAAGGGCGGCAATCGGTGTGGTTCTACATCACCGAGCCGCGTGACCCTGAATGGGCAGCGGCCCCCGAATTCCGATCTGGCATCCCCACACGGCTCACCTCATGGAAAGAGATGGGCCTGTCGTGGGGTAGTTCGGCAGAGGTGACCGGACTTCAAACCTGCATCAAAGACCTGATCGACACAAAGGTTAAACTCGTCACCGTAGTCCAGGTCGTGCTCTTCCGCCGGATCCTCCCGTGTCAACGACGGGCTTTTAATATGTGGGAATTCGACCCGGCCCAGCACCAAACTTTGTCCAGGCTCTTCGACACAACGCACGAAGATGCCTGGAAGGTGCTTTTCAAGAGCTCCGAGGTTCACCCTCCCATTACCGAGGATCGCGGATTCTGCGCGAAGCGTCAAGCCAACATGGTAAGCTCAATTTTCCCATTATGGGGTATTTGTTTTCCATAGTTTGACTCTATGCAGGATCTAAACTCCCATCCCTTTAACAGGACTAGCAGAAGAAGGCCGGACAGATCAACTGTCCGGCTCCTTTGCCGGAAGACCCAGCGGACGCCCGTTTGACAAAGTTGCTGGTTCCGGCACCTCATGTGGTGCCGGAGAAGAAGTCCACGGGGACTCGAAAGAGTTCCCGACGCCTGGTGGTGTGGGATTCATCGCCCGACGACCCCGAAGCGCCCTCCGCCTCCAAAGACGAGCAGGAGGAAGAAGAAGCCTCTCCCCCTTCAGCGGGGGGAGGAAAGAAAAGGAAGGCCGCCCCAACTGGGGAGGCCGGAGGGTCCAAGAAGGGGAGGACCCTTCTACCGGACTACGCCTCCGACACCGAACACGGCGGAGAGGAATGGCCATCCAGGGACAAGCCCCTGGAAAAATCGTAAGTATCCGGATACCAGAATAACTTATGGCGCTCCTCTATTGTACAGTACCTTCTGACGCCGAATTCAATCATGCAGTCCGCCTGAGGGAGTCCTGGACTAGGGGGTGTCCGGATAGCCGGACTATTATCATCGGCCGGACTCCAAGACTATGAAGATACAAGATTGAAGACTTCGTCCCGTGTCCGGATGGGACTTTCCTTGGCGTGGAGGGTAAGCTTGGCGATACGGATATGTAGATCTCCTACCATTGTAACCGACTCTGTGTAACCCTAGCCCTCTCCGGTGTCTATATAAACCGGATGGCTTTAGTCCGTAGGACCAAGGACAATCATACCATAGGCTAGCTTCTAGGGTTTAGCCTCCTTGATCTCGTGGTAGATCTACTCTTGTAACACACATCATCAATATTAATCAAGCAGGACGTAGGGTTTTACCTCCATCAAGAGGGCCCGAACCTGGGTAAAACATCGTGTCCCTTGTCTCCTGTTACCATCCGCCTAGACGCACAGTTCGGGACCCCCTACCCGAGATCCGCCGGTTTTGACACCGACATTGGTGCTTTCATTGAGAGTTCCTCTGTGCCGTCGCAATCAGGAAGGATGGTTTTTCCCATCTTTAAAGACGGCGCCGTCGTCAAGGGAGCTTTGGCCGCCGGCCAAACTATCCGGCTAGGTGGTTTTCTTATGACCGCCTGTTCGGCCACCGCCCCGACGATGACCTCTCAGGTCATCAAAAGCGATCTTCACGTCAGCTCGGAATTCGCCGAGCAGCTAGATCCGATTGAGCTCTCCTCCGTAAACGAGCTCTTGGATCGCCTCACCGCCCTGGGAGTCGCTACAGACTACGATCAGATTGGTCTTAAAACCAATCTGAGAGAAATTAACTCTCCCCAGGCTACCCACCACGTTGTTGTGGTAGAGGAACAATGCGGCGAGTCTTCTTCTATGTTAAAAACCAGCTATGTCCGGATTCCCGATCCCTCCATGCCGGATTCCCGCGGAGGGACGGACGTCAATCAAATACTGAACCTAAAGTCAGGCATTGGACCAGATTTGTCGGAAAACATCCAACAAACCAAGCTTCCAAATTCGGAAACTTCTTAGCCTTTGAGCCTCAGATCTGGCGGGGTTCCGAATTTAATTCCATCTGCCCACCCAAACATAAGCGATCTATCTCAAATACGGCAAGAGCCCGATGAAACAGTACATCATTACTGGGCCAGATTCCTCCTGGTTATGAACAGGATAAAGGACTGCCGTGAAGAAAGCGCGATTTCAATTTTCTGCAACAATTGCACGAACAAGGGAATCATGAACGTCATAAGTCATCGCGAAGTTACACGCTTCGCAACCTAGCGACCATTGTACAAAAATACTGTGCGATGGAGAGTGCCTGGAAAACCAAAACTAGGTTTTGGGACAATCCGACCCTGAATACAAACCCAGTCCGAAATAAAAGGGTGCGTCATACTCAAGCACCTGGGTTAAAAACCAAAAAGCAAAAAACACCTAAAGGGCACGGAACCGTACTGGAGGGATGGCTCAACGGACCCTGCAAAATCCACAGTACGGAGGGCGCCACTCTAACACATAGCCTTCGAGCATGTTGGATACTACGGCAGGTGGCCAAAAGTGGCGAAGGCTTTCTAGCCCCGGGCAACCAGCCCAGCAGTACCAGTACGGTATTAACAGTCTTCGAGACTTTCGCATCAAATAACATGCGGAAACGAACAAACCGCAGCCTCACCGAAGTCTACCAAGTAGCAACAACAAATCCATGGGGCGACACGGCCATCACCTTCATTGCCAGTGATGAGCCTAAATTCCGAACAGCTCGAGCACCAGCTGCATTGGTCCTCAGTCCGATAGTGGACGACTTTCGTCTTACCAAGGTACTCATGGATGGCGGCAGCGGATTAAACCTCATCTACGAGGAAACCCTTAAAAAAATGGAAATTGACTGGAGCCGCATTGAGCGAAGCAGCACAACCTTCAGGGGAATAATCCCTAGTCGAGAAGTACGCTGCGCAGGAAAAATCACACTAGACGTAGTGTTCGGCTCGCGGACAATTACAGGTCCGAAGAGGTCACGTTCCAAATGGCCCCATTCGGCAGCGGATATCACGCCTTGTTAGGGCGAGAGGCATTCACAATCTTCCAAGCTATACCCCATTACGGGTACATGAAGCTCAAAATGCCAGGGCCCAATGGAATAATCACTCTCGCCAGTGATCCAGATATAGCACTCCGCGCTGAAAATAAGACAGCCGCACTGGCCCTGGAGGCATTATCCGAAGCCCTAGCGGCAGAGGAACTCACTGCGCTGCGCTCCATGGTGGATAGGGACGATGTGATACTCGATAAGAGGTCCAAGTCCACCTCCTTTAAACCAGCGGACGAAGTAGTCAAATTCCAGGTCCATCCAACGGACCCCACAAAGACGGCCTCCATCGGGGCACAATTGAATCCTGATGTAGAAGCCGCACTACGAGAATTCCTTCGGGAAAATTGGGACATTTTCGCCTGGCACCCTTCAGATATGCCAGAAATCCCACGCAGGCTGGAAGAACACAACCTAAACATCCTAAAAGGATTCAAGCCAGTCAAACAGGCTCTTCAGCGATTTTCCGAACCCAAAAGACAGGCAATGGGAGAGGAGCTAGCCAAACTCTTAGAAGCCGGATTCATCAGAGATATAAAACATCCGGACTGGCTAGCCAACCTGGTAATGGTACCAAAAAAGGACAAATCATGGAGCCTTTGTGTCGATTTCAAAGACCTTAACAAGGCCTGTCCAAAGGACCCTTTCCCTCTCCCTCGCATCGACCAAATCATCGATGATACCGCAGGGCACGATCCATTGTGCTTCCTCGACGCATACTCCGGATACCATCAAATCAAGATGGCGGAAAAATACCAGGCCGCAACGGCATTTATTACTCCTTACGGACCATTCTGCTTCAACACAATGCCCTTCGGACTCAAAAACGCCGGCGCAACATATCAGCGCATGATTCAGACATGTCTGGCCACCCAGATAGGCAAAACAGTAGAGGCATACGTAGACGATGTGGTCGTCAAGACCAAACACGTCAAAACTCTAGTAGACGACTTGAGGGTGACATTCGACAACCTCCGAGCATATGACATTAAGCTCAACCCGGAATTAGTGTTTTCGGCGTACCAGCCGGAAAGCTCTTGGGCTTCATTGTATCCGGTAGAGGAATTGAAGCAAACCCAGCCAAGATCCGAGCTCTGTCACAATTGGATATCCCAAAAGACCTCAAGCAAATACAAAAACTAACTGGATGTGTGGCGGCTCTAAGCCGCTTCATCTCCCGTTTGGGAGAAAAGGCATTGCCCCTCTATCGCCTCCTCCGGCGCACCAAACATTTCGAATGGACGGATGCTGCCACGGCCGGACTCAAAGAAATTAAGGCCGTATTGGCAACAAATCCGGTCCTGGCCGCGCCCAACCTGGGCGAACCGATGTTATTATATATCGCAGCAACACATCAAGTTGTCAGTGCGGTACTCGTCGTCGAATGAGAAACAGAAGGGCACAAATTCCCTCTTCAAAAACCAGTGTACTACGTATCCACTGTCTTAACTCCATGCAAGTCCCAGTACCCACACTATCAAAAGATAGCGTATGCGGTGTTCATGGCATCCCGGAAGCTGCGACACTACTTTCAAGAGTGTTCCATAACGGTGGCCTCCGAAGTACCTCTCAACGACATTATAAACAATCGCGATGCGACGGGCAGGATTGCAAAATGGGCCATTGAGATCTTACCATTTGACATAACCTACAAACCACGGCGAGCTATCAAGTCACAAGTTCTGGCCGACTTCATCACCGAATGGACCAAAGCCGAACTCCCTAAAGAGTACGGCGCATACTCCAATTGGATCATGCATTTCGACGGCTCCAAAATGTTGGCTGGCTTGGGGGCTGGCGTCGTCTTGACGTCCCCAACCAGAGGCACAGTCCAATACGTGCTTCAAATAGTGTACACGGACTCCAACAATGCAGCCGAATACGAGGCCCTTCTACATGGCCTCCGGATGGCAATCTCCATGGGTATTCAACGCCTAGAGGTGCGCGGGGATTCAAACCTCGCAATATCCCAAGTAAATGGAGACTTTGATGCCAAGGATCCGAAAATGGCAGCCTACCGTAACGCCGTCCTAAAAATGTCAGCCCGGTTCGAAGGACTCGAATTCCACCATGTAGCCCGGGACAATAACCAGGCATCAGACGTGTTGGCACGCATCGGCACGAAACGCGTCGCCGTCCCTCCAAACATCTTCCTGGAGCGGCTCTTTCATCCATCCGTATTATGGGAAGAGGAGTCCGAAAATAACAATCCAGAACCAACTACATCACCTAACACAGAACATTCTGACACAATCGGTGGCTCAGCCAATGAAATAACAGATTCAACCCACGAAATACTGGCAGTAATTGCCCCGTGGACAGAACCATACCTAGCCTACTTAATCAGGCAGGAACTTCCCGAAGACCAAAATGAGGCCCGCTGCATAGTTCGGCGATCTAAAGCCTACAAGGTCCATGAGGGAGAACTTTATAAGAAAAGCACGACCGGAGTCCTTCAAAGGTGTATCTCCGAAGAGGAAGGGCGAAATCTCCTGGCTGAAATTCACGCCGGACTCGGCGGGCACCACGCCGCCGCCCGGGCCCTTGTAGGCAAGGCCTTCCATACAGGATTTTATTGGCCGACCGCCTGGGCAGATGCTCAGGACTTAGTCCAACGATGCGTCGGTTGCCAGCTCTTTGCTAATTAGAGCCACATGCCACCCATCGCCCTCAAAACTATACCCATCACTTGGCCGTTCGCGGTCTGGGGGCTTGACATGGTTGGACCCCTTAAAGGGGGAACCCACAAGCACAAATACTTATTGGTCATGGTGGATAAATTCACCAAATGGATAGAGGCCAAGCCGGTTAAAACGGCAGAATCCAGACCTGTGATAGACTTCATATCCGGGGTAGTACACCGCTTTGGCGTCCCCCACAGCATCATCACTGATAACGGCACAAATTTCACGGCCGACGAGGTGAAACTCTGGTGCAAAAACATGGGCATCAAGCTCGACTACGCTTCAGTCTACCACCCTCAAACTAACGGTCAAGTGGAACGAGCAAATGGTCTAATCATGAGCGGCATCAAACCCAGATTAGTGCGGTCCCTCACGGAATCTAACATGCACTGGGTAGAGGAGCTCGACTCCGTCCTCTAGGGGCTGCGGACCACACAAAACCGCACAACCGGATTCACACCATTTTTTATGGTATACGGCGCTGAGGCAGTTTTGCCCTGCGATATAATTCATGACTCACCTCCCGTGCGCATGTACGAGGAAAGAGAAGCCGAGTTGGATCGGCAGGATAGTTTGGACGCTTTAGAGGAGGAGCGCGACGTGCCAAAATCCCGTTCCGCATTCTATCAGTAGCAGGCTCGAAGATATCAAAGCAGAGAAGT
The DNA here is from genome assembly GCF_018294505.1 of Triticum aestivum. Classification (NCBI taxonomy): domain Eukaryota; kingdom Viridiplantae; phylum Streptophyta; class Magnoliopsida; order Poales; family Poaceae; genus Triticum; species Triticum aestivum. The sequence goes on along the minus strand of NC_057801.1, from coordinate 588,193,518 downwards.
ACGGGCCAAAACTTACAATGTTGGCGAGCTAGTTCTACGCCTGCCGGATAAGAAAAAGGACAAACTTAAGCCCAAATGGGAAGGTCCCTTCATCATCAACCAAGTCCTTACCGGCGATGCATACCGTCTACGCAACGCATCTGACAACAGACTCGAGCCAAACCCATGGAACGCAGCCCGTCTCCGAAGATTTTACGCCTAGCGCCGGACTCAGGGTTCGTCTCCTTCCTCCGTCCGCCTTTCATATTTTTTCGCTGTCTTTGTTTCCCCCCCCTTTCCCCACCCCCTTCCAGCTCCTCGATCTAAGCGGCATAAGTCTTTAGGGACTCGAAAAACCTCTCGAACAGCGACCGGTCTCTTGCCCTATCATGACGGTCAGTTTTAGCTTTCTCTACTGAGGTGTTAACCCAGCTCAACTGGGCACAATTGCGGTAGTTCTCCCAGCGCTACCTTAGCCGACATTGCGGAACGTAAGGTACCAAAACATGGGAGCCTGGCAAACCCAACTATTGACCCAAGACATGATTCGGAGCCGATGCATATAATGCTATAAGTTCGGGGTGCCGCACTCATGAGAGTGTTCGGTCTTCTCACACCGTATTATGGGGTACTTAAGCCCTGGTGTATTGGCCGTACCAAAGTGTACGGTAGCATAATGTCATGACTGAACATATTTATATAAAAATGAATGAATACAATAACATACAAGAGCTATGTATTGTTATTTAAAGGGCTGTTATGAAAGCAGAACGATAGAAATAGTGCGATAAGCAAGGGATGGGATTATTTGACCTTTCCCCCTCCAGGGGCAAGCTGCGAGGCTTTAAGTAAGATAGGTATTTAGCTCGTTATAGAGACCACCCGGACATTTGACGTGGCTTGTTGTCCCCATGGCTGTTGCATCGTGTGTTCAGCGAGTGTATTGCCGGACAGACCTTCCGAATAGTGGAGTCCTGAAAGTATATATATATACATATATATATATATATATAAGAAGAAATGGCAAAATCAGGAGCCCGTAGTGCGGTTGAGCCGCATTCTGGGCGTTCTGTGGTTGTGCCCCTCCCCTTATGCCCATGGTATTTCCAGAGCGTAGTTATGTACGCGTGGTACTGCTATCGCAATCTCGCGAGGGCTGGGGTTGGGGCTGCACTGCTATGCTTGCTCGGAACGTGCCAGCCGGTTTTGTTGTAGGTTACTTTGGGCGCGCTTGACATTGTCCGGACGTTTAACAGCCGGATTGGAGAATTGCCTTAAGAGGCTACTTTGTACTTCCGCCGCCAGGGCCCCCGTGTGCTCCTTTGTTCGGAGAGAGCGTTTGGTGTCTCCATTGAACGTAATGACTCCGCGAGGGCCTGGCATCTTGAGCTTGAGATATGCGTAGTGCGGCACCGCATTAAATTTTGCGAATGCGGTTCGTCCGAGCAGGGCATGATAGCCACTGCGGAACGAGACTATGTCGAAGATTAACTCTTCACTTCAGAAATTATCTGGGGATCCGAAGACCACTTCGAGTGTGACTAAGCATGTACAGCTGGCTTCTACACCTGGTATGACGCCTTTAAAGGTCGTCTTTTTGGGTTTAATCCTTGAGGGATCTATACCCATTTTTCGCACTATATCCTGATAAAGCAGGTTCAGGCTGCTGCCGCCGTCCATAAGGACTCTAGAAAGGTGAAACCCATCAATGATTGGGTATAGGACCAATGCGGCGAATCCGCCGTGACGAATGCTAGTGGGGTGGTCCCTTCAACCAAAAGTGATTGGGCAGGAGGACCACGGGTTGAACTTTGGGGCGACTGGCTCCAACGCATAGACGTCCTTGAGAGCACGCTTCCACTCCCTTTTGGGGATATGGGTTGCGTATATCATGTTCACCGTCCGCACTTGTGGGGGGAAGCCCTTCTGTCCTCTGTTGTTCGGCGGCCGGGGCTCCTCCTCGTCATCGCTATGCAGCCCCTTGTCTCTGTTTTCGGCACTTAACTTGCCTGCCTGCTTGAACACCCAACAGTCCCTGTTGGTGTGATTGGCTGGTTGTTCGGGGGTGCCGTGTATCTAGCACGAGCGATCGAGTATCCGGTCTAAACTGGATGGGCCGGGAGGATTTCTTTTGAATGGCTTCTTCCGCTGACCGGGTTTAGAGCCTCTGAATCCGGCATTAACTGACGTATCCTCAGTATTATCGCCATTAATGACGCGCTTGTGCTTGTTACGACGTGACCTGCCATTGTTGTCCTTGGTATCTGAGTTACCAGGGCTCTTCGTTATGTTATTGCTATGAGCTAGCCAGCTGTCTTCTCCCGCACAAAAGCGGGTCATGAGTGTCGTGAGGGCTGCCATAGATTTCGGCTTTTCCTGTCCTAGGTGCCGGGCAAGCCATTCGTCTCTGAAAGCACAAGTGCTCCCTAGGTGGTTTTGGTAATTAATGTCAACATATCTCTTGTTGGACTAACACTTTTATCTAGTATTTTTCAGACAAGTTCAACAATGGAGTGGCATGGACTAAAGGATGTGGGAACTCCTTCAAGATGCTAAGGACAAAGGATTGGCTCAAGCTTCAAGCTCAAGACTCTTCATTTTACATTTCAGTGATCCAAGATCACATTGAGTCTATAGGAAAAGCCAATACTATCAAGGAGGGATGAGGTGTTGCTTAATGAGCCTCTTGCTTCAAGTGCTTAGTGATATGCTCCAAAACCCTCAACTACTTTCCCATTTCCACACATATGTCCTAAACCTAAAGTCCAACTCGGCCCCACTGATTCTTTCTATCCGGCGCAACCGAGTTTGGATGTCTTAGCCACTGCCACAAACCCTAGGCAAATCGGTCTCACCGATAGGGATCTCGGTCTCACCGAGATGGGATTGTAATCTCTCTGTGTATGTCCATTATCAAAATCGGTCTCACCGAGTTTGAGCAATCGTACTACCGAGATTACAATGCAAACTCTCTGGTTAACTTATTATCGAAATCTGTCCCACCGAGTTTGATAACCGGTCAAACCGAGTTTGCCTGACCAACTCTCTGGAAAGCTTATTACCAAAATCGGTCCCACCGAGTTTGTGTAATCGGTCTTACCGAGATTAAGTTATGCCCTAACCCTAACCATATCGGTCCTACCGAGTTGCATTTCGGTCCCAACGAAATCCCTAACGGTCACATTATTTGCTAAATCGGTCCGACCGAGTTTCTCAATTTGGTCCCACCGAGTTTGGCAAGTTGTGTGTAACGGTTAGATTTTGTGTGGAGGCTATATATACCCCTCCACCTCCTCTTCATTCGTGGAGAGAGCCATCAGACTGAACCTACACTTCCAGCATCCTATTTCTGAGAGAGAACTACCTACTCATGTGTTGAGGCCAGGATATTCCATTCCTACCATATGTATCTTGATCTCTAGCCTTCCCTAAGTTGCTTTCCACTCAAACCCTCTTTCCACCAGATCCAAATCCTATGAGAGAGAGTTGAGTGTTGGGGAGACTATCATTTGAAGCACAAGAGCAAGGAGTTCACCATCAACGCACCATTTGTTACTTCTTGGAGAGTGGTGTCTCCTAGATTGGCTAGGTGTCACTTGGGAGCCTCCGAAAAAGATTGTGGAGTTGAACCAAGGAGTTTGTAAGGGCAAGGAGATCGCCTACTTCGTGAAGATCTACCGCTAGTGAGGCAAGTCCTTCGTGGGTGACGGCCATGGTGGGATAGACAAGGTTGCTTCTTCGTGGACCCTTCGTGGGTGGAGCCCTCCGTCCCTTCGTGGGTTGAAGTCTCCATCAATGTGGATGTACGATAGCACCACCTATCGGAACCACGCCAAAAACATTCGTGTCTCCAATTGCGTTTGAATCCTCCAAACCCTTCCCTTTACATTCTTGCAAGTTGCATGCTTTATTTTCCGCTGCTCATATATTCTTTGCATGCTTGCTTGCTATATGTTGTGAATGTTAAACTTGTGCCTAAACTCCACTCAAACTTTAAAGAAACTTAAAAACTGCAACTTTGGTACTTAGTGTCTAATCACCTCCCCCCCCCCCTCTAGACACCTCTTCTCAAGGTCCTACAAGTGGTATCAGAGCATTGGTCTCCATTGCCTTGGTTTAATCAGCATTGGAGGAAGATGGATGAGTCTACTTTGGGGAGTCTTAGACATAGAGTGCCTATTCTTGATGGAGAGTATTTTCGTAAGTGGAAAAATGAGATGCTTGTTATTTTCAATCAATATCATTTTAACAAGTACATAGCAAGCCCTTATGCACCTCATGTTGATCCTATGCATCCAACCCATGATGAGTCAATTGACATGGTTAGGAATCTTAGAACTGCCGAACTTATCATTAGAGGATTGCCTAGAAACTTGATTGGATGTTTGCCTACTTTTAAATGTGCCTACACCATATGGAAATTTCTTGAGGAACGATTTCCAGATTATTCCTTGAAAAATCTAGATGAAATTCTCCATAAGTCTATTGCTTTGAGTAAAATGAATACTAGTGATCCTATGTTTGGTGATCGTCTATTTGAGCTTACAAACCTTATGCGTGCCAAAGGAAATGCTGGTATTATTAGTGACATTATTTCCGAAGCTATAAGAATTCATAGATAAGATTATAGTCAAACTCATTCTAATGAATCACCCTCTCTAGGATTTGATCCACCACATGACGATGTTGAACATGGATACTATGATGAGGATGATGATAGTGACTTCGATCTTGATGATGCAATGAGATATTTTGGTCTTATGGCAAATCTTCGGGGATCTATGTCAGGTGGAAAGGAATGGGTTCTTGATAGTGGATGTACCAATCACATGACCGGAGATAAAGACATGTTTCGTGAGCTTGCTGATAATGATAGTCCTCGAAAGTATGTCACTTTCGGTGACAACTCAAAGGGTAAGGTGGTTGGCCTCGGTAAGGTGGCCATATCACATGATAGCTCCATACAAAATGTTATGCTCGTTGAATCTCTTGGTTACAACTTACTTTCACTATCTAGACTTGCTAATTTCGGTTTCAATGTTCTATTTACTGAAGTATATTGCCAAGTGTTTCATCGAGATAATCATAAAATGGTATTTACTGGTGTGCGTAGAGGTGATCTATACATTGTTGATTTCACTAAAAAGGCTCAACCTAAAACTTGCTTCATTGCTAAATCCTCAAAAGGCTGGTTATGGCATAGACGATTAGGTCATGTTGGTATGCGAAACCTTGACAAGCTTATTACGGGGAATAATATCCTTGGAGTTAATGATGTCATATTTGATAAGGATAGACTTTGCAGTGCTTGTCAAGCAGGTAAACAGGTTGGGGGAAGGCATCCCGTGAAGAACATCATGACCACGAAGAGGCCACTCGAGATACTTCACATGGATCTCTTTGGTCCCAACTCTTACAAGAGTCTCGGTGGAAATTCTTTTGGTCTAGTTATAGTTGATGATTTTTCCAGATTTACGTGGGTGTTCTTTCTCGATGATAAATCGCAGGTTCAGAAGATCTTCAAAAACTTCGCTAGGAAGGCCCAAAACCAATTTGAAGTGAAGATCAAGAAGGTTCACATCGACAACGGAACGGAGTTCAAGAACGCAAATGTGGACACCTTTCTTGACGAAGAAGGGATTTCACACGAGTTCTCGACTACGTACACACCTCAACAAAATGGAGTTGTTGAGAGGAAGAACCGGACGCTCATCGAAATGGAGAGAACGATGCTTGATGAGTACAAGACGCCGAAGCACTTTTGGGCAGAAGCGGTTGAGACAGCTTGTCATGCAACAAATCGCTTGTATCTTCACAAGCTACTCGGCAAGACGACATACGAGCTCCACACCGGTAACAAACCCCAAGTTGGATACTTTCGAGTATTCGGCTCAAAGTGCTACATTCTTGATAAGCATCGTCGTTCTAAATTTGCTCCTAAGTCTCATGAAGGTTTCCTACTAGGTTATGGCTCAAACTCTCACACTTACCGTGTCTACAACAATTTCACCCGAAAGGTTGAAGAGACGGTAGATGTGAAGTTTGATGAATCTAACGGCTCGCAAGTAGAGCAATTGCCAATTGATGTAGGAGACAAAGATCCTTCAGAAGCAATCCAAGACTTGTCTGTTGGCAAGGTCCATCCAACGGAGGTGAAGGAGAATACCTCATCCGTCCAAGTGGAAGCTTCTACTTCATGACAAGGTGAACCAAGAGTTGATACGGAAGCATCCACAAGTGGGACACACCAAGATGAAGAAAATGAGGAAGTGCATCAAGATGAACGTCAACAACCTCCTTCTCCACCACGACAGGAGAACGACAACGCCAACAATGAAGAAGGCCAAGAAGAAGAACAAGATGAAGAAGATGTTCAACGAAGACCCAAGCAAAAGCTTTCACAAGTTCGAGCAAGAATTGCTAAAGACCATCCCGTAGAGCAAATCTACAATGATATTCAAACCAGGAGAATCACTCGCTCTAAAACTCGTTTAGCTAACTTTTGTGAAAACTATTCTTTCATCTCTAGCATTAAACCTACGAAGGTTGAAGAAGCATTGGAAGATCCATATTGGATAAATGCTATGCATGAAGAGCTACACAACTTTGAGAGGAACCAAGTTTGGACATTGGTTGAGAAGCCCGACAACAACCACAACATCATCGGTACCAAATGGGTGTTTCGCAACAAGCAAGATGAAGATGGACAAGTAGTTCGCAACAAAGCACGTCTCGTCGCCCAAGGCTACACACAAGTCGAAGGTATGGACTATGGTGAGACTTACGCCCCCGTTTCTAGACTTGAGTCCATTCGCATCTTACTTGCCTATGCTTATCACCATGATATCACCTTGTACCAAATGGACATTAAAAGTGCTTTTCTAAATGGTGAAATAGAGGAGGAAGTTTATGTTAAACAACCTCCCGGCTTTGTCAATCCTAAGAAACCCAATCATGTTTACAAACTTCACAAAGCTCTTTATGGACTTAAACAAGCTCCTAGAGCATGGTATAAATGCTTGACCAAGTTCCTTATTGAAAAAGGCTTTGAAATTGGGAAAATTGATTCTACTCTTTTTACTAAAAGAGTTAATGGTGAACTCTTTGTGTGCCAAATTTATGTTGATGATATTATATTTGGTTCAACTAACCCTCATTTTAGTGAAAAGTTTGGGAAGCTAATGTCGGAGAAGTTTGAGATGTCTATGATGAGTGAACTCAAATTCTTTCTTGGGTTGCAAATCAAGCAAACTAAGGAAGGTACTTTTGTCTCTCAAACGAAGTACACTAAGGACTTATTCAAGAAGTTCAATATGCAAGAATGCAAAGGTATGTCTACACCCATGCCTACTAGTGGACATCTTGATTTGACCAAAGATGGTGAACCGGTTGATCAAAAGGTTTATCACTCTATGATTGGTTCATTGTTATATCTATGTTCTTCACGTCCCGATATTATGCTAAGTGTGTGCATGTGTGCACGATATCAAGCTGCTCCTAAAGAATGTCATCTTAAGGGCGTGAAAAGGATAGTGAGATACTTAATCCATACACCAAATTTTGGCATTTGGTATCCTAAGAGGGCCTTTTTCGATCTTGTTGGCTATTCTGACTCGGACTATGCCGGAGACAAGGTTGATAGAAAGTCCACTTCGGGTACTTGTCAATTTCTTGGTAGATCTCTTGTGTCTTGGTCCTCCAAGAAACAAAACTCGGTATCCTTATCCACCGCCGAAGCTGAATATATTGCCGCTGGTTCATGTTGTGCTCAATTACTTTGGATGACCCAAACTCTTAAAGATTATGGGATATATGTGGGACATGTTCCATTGCTTTGTGATAATGAAAGTGCTATCAAAATTGGTCATAATCATGTGCAACATTCTCGAACTAAGCATATTGAAGTTCGTCATCATTTCATTTGAGATCATGTTGCTAAGGGTAACTGTCGGTGTCAAAACCGGCGGATCTCGGGTAGGGGGTCCCGAATTGTGCGTCTAGGCGGATGGTAACAGGAGACAAGGGACACGATGTTTTACCCAGGTTCGGGCCCTCTTGATGGAGGTAAAACCCTACGTCCTGCTTGATTAATATTGATGATGTGTGTTACAAGAGTAGATCTACCACGAGATCAAGGAGGCTAAACCCTAGAAGCTAGCCTATGGTATGATTGTTGTTTGTCCTACGGACTAAATCCATCCGGTTTATATAGACACCGGAGAGGGCTAGGGTTACACAGAGTCGGTTACAATGCTAGGAGATCTACATATCCGTATCGCCAAGCTTGCCTTCCACGCCAAGGAAAGTCCCATCCGGACACGGGACGAAGTCTTCAATCTTGTATCTTCTTAGTCTTGGAGTCCGGCCAATGGTGATAGTTCGGCTATCCGGACACCCCCTAGTCCAGGACTCCCTCAGTAGCCCCTGAACCAGGCTTCAATGACGACGAGTTCGACGTGCATATTGTCTTCGGCATTGCAAGGCGGGTTCCTCCTCCGAATAATTTATAGAAGATTGTGAACACCAGGATAGTGTCCGGCTCTGCAAAATAAATTCCACGTACCACCGTAAAGAGAATAATATTACACAAGTTCAATCTGCTGACGTATTTGGTGGCGTGACGTCACTCTGCTACCAAGCCTTTACTCGAATTGTTTCTATTGTACCACCTCAGCGCGTTTAGCGAAGCGGTTTCCTTGGCACGTCTTGTCGAAGCAGAGATCGTGTTCCCCTTATTCCGGGATTCTCATAAATACGGACGTGGGTAACCCAACCGCGCCCATTGCCACGCCCCCTCCATCGAAGGTGGGTTCCAAACGGTCATGGGGACGGCTCTTGGTATTCTTCCTCTTTATAATGAGACCAAGGCCCGTTCTTTTTCTTCAATCCTCAATCGAATCCGCCCCTCGCCCCGAGTTCCAACACCCAGGGCTCCAGATTCGGGTACCTTCGACCTTTGACAATGTCCGGCTCCGACCTACGAGGCCGGTGGATGCCCTCTTCCATCATGGAAGAAGACGTGCTAAAGCTGAGAGACGCCAGGTATTTGACCTACGAGATTTCGCATAGGTTGCCTGCCTGAGGGCAAGTTATTCCTACTCCCGAGCCCGGCGAGAGCGTCGTGTTCGTGTCTCACCTCCGTCGGGGTTTAGGCTTCCCGATGGATCCCTTCGTGAGGGGGCTCATGTTTTACTATGGGCTGGAAATTTATGAGTTGGCTCCGGAGTCCATCCTCCACATCTCATCATTCATTGTCGTCTGCGAAGCCTTCCTCCGCACTACCCCTCACTTCGGCTTGTGGCTCAAAACCTTCAACATGGAGCCGAAGATGATTGAGGGGCATCAGGCAGAGTGCGGCGGGCCGGTTATAAGCAAGAGGGCCGATGCTCCATGGCCCGAGGGCTCTTTTCAGGAGGAGCTCGGCTTGTGGCAACAGGAGTGGTTCTATATCACCGCTCCTAGGGGCAGGAGGCAGAGGCCGCCGCCCGTCTTCCGCTCGGGCCCTCCACAACGGTTGACGTCATGGATCAACAAGGGGCTTAATTGGGGGCCGTACAAAGACGTACCCTTGTTGTAGGACCGGATTCGAGGCCTCCAAGAAAGGGAGATTAATCTGGTCGTAGTGGCATAGGTTATGCTGATTCGGCGCCTTCTGCCCTGCAAACGTCGCCCCCTCCGCCTGTGGGAATTTAATCCGGAGGGGCCACGAGCTCTCCAACACTTCATGGGTTTGACACCCGCGGAGATGTACAAACTGTTCTTCGGATCGCAAGAGATGCGTCCGGATTTGACCGAGGACGCTAGCCTAAGCTGCAATCGCCCGGATACTCAAGTAAGTAGCCCTGTGTCCGGACATATTGTCCATTATTTATCATGGCTTTGCCTTTTAACCAGCTATCCCTTGGACAGGAGTGGATAGCGCAAGCAAAACTGATACGGTGTCCGGCCCCCCTCCCTGAGACCACGCTGGATCCCGTGTTAGTCAAAATGTTGGAGGTTGCGCCTTCGGAGGAGAGCGAAGGGGGGCACAGGGAAACTACTACCTCTGCCAAGGAGGCCTTCAATAAGGGGGAATCGATAATCCCTCCTTCCAGGGGGAGAAGAGGACCGCTTCCAAAGACCCGGAGGCCAAGGCCTCAAAGCGGGGAAGGAAATCTGCGCCGGAAGGTCCTGCGCCGGGAAGAGCCCCGGCCGCAGTCTCCCCATAGGAATCAGCCCTCCAGCGAGCCGTAAGTAAAAAGGGGGAATTTTGTAATAGGGGACGCCCCTGTATTATTTCCAAAGGTAACCGAAATTTGCACCTTGCAGTTCGGATCTCAGCCCATCTCAGCAGAGCTCATCTTCGGGGGACCTTCATCCGGAGATGATGGAAAGCGAGACGCCTCCATCTGCCGCCCTGTCGGGCAGGGCGGACGACCCTGAGGTGTCATCACGGAGGGTTTCCCCGAGTCCGGCGGGGCCGGAGAGTTCGGCACCCATTGGAGACGGCCGGTGGAGCTGCAGGATTTGCTCAAGAGGGCGTATATCTCAGAAGATCACTGCGCATTAGTGAGTATGGTGATTCAGAGGATCTCATCCGCCGAAAGCGGGTTGTATGAGGCCGTTAGAAGTTTGCTGACGGGGTTTGAGGTACGCAAAAAGTGACATACCTTTTGATAGTTTTGCACATGGAGTGCGCCTTGTATAGATAGTAGCCCCTGAGACTTGGTATGCTGTCGAAAGCAACAGCGTGCCAAGGATCATAATCTCAGTTATAGAATGTCGCCTTTCCTATGTAGGTGGCGGAAAGTTCGGTGGCCAGCCGGACTGATGGAGTTGCCGAACTGAAGAGGCAACTCGATGTTGCGGATGCGGACATCGCGCTGGTCAATAAACGACTTGATGATTCACAAGGTAGGTGGTTGCTCCGTGGTCGCCTAGTAAGGGAGCTTGCTGGAGCCAAGGAGCAAGCCAGGAAAAGTGATGCGGCTGCCTCGAAGGCAGCGGAAGAGCTAAAAGCCGAAAAGGCTGCTCACTGCCGAAGCAGGGAAGAGATGGCTGGAATGGCCTTGAAATTAAATGATGCTACCAACCGCTGTGAGGTTCTTGAAGGAGAACTCCGAGTGGAACAAGAGGGCCTGAAGAAGGCCGCCGCCGAAGTCAAGGATGCCTGAAGTGCGATGCGGGCTATGAAGGAGGAACTGCGTCAAGCTGGAGACATTGCGGCTGGAAAGCCCTTTCTTCTGCATAGGAAGTTCACGGATCCAAAGTATGCTCAGCTGGGCCAGTTGTGTGGTGCGGAGGATCCTTATCTGGATTTGGCGGCGAGTGCGGCGGATGCAGTCGTGCACTTCCGAAGCCAGAAGGATCACGAAATGGAAGAGCTTTACTGGTCTCAATTCCATAGTCCAGAGCGTCCACTTCCGTTGACTGATCGGCTGGCTGAGTGGGCTGAGCTGAATAGATTGTCTGGACTTGCCATGACGGATGTGGTCGCTCATCTATGGCCGGAAAGGCCCAAGCCGAAGAGTTATTTTGGCTTGTTGCAGCAATTCCTTGGGGCGGTGCCGCATATCAAGGCGATGAAGCGGTCGGCATGCATAGAAGGTGCATGGATGGCTCTCGCCCATGTAAAAACATACTGGGCGGAGATGGATGCCACCGCTGTTGCATCCCGGGGTTCGGACAAAATCCGATTACCCGCCGAGCACTATTTTGAGGCAGTCCTACAGGGCGCTCATTTAATAGAGTCGCAGTGCTCGAAAGATGTTATGTTTAAATGACATGTATGATTTGTGCGATCATGTTTATAATGCAACGGCTTTTTATACTTGTGCGTTCAAGTATTGAACTATCTCCTGTGCGGCCGTATATGTATGAATAACCTGAAAGTTGCAGTCTTTGGCTTCAGCCCCCACGGACATCGTGCGGGGGTGTTTGCAAAAAAGAAAAGCGCTTTTTCACACTTAATCCAACGTCTTGGTCCTTTGAAGGAGGTGATAGCATAGCAAACTAGGCAACCGGACTATAATTCTTTATCACTTTCACTTAGCCATAGGAGCTCGATGGTGGGGCTACTATATAGCCTCTAGAGGCACCGCGCTCTCCGAACTCGGGGCGCGTATGTGCCTGACCGGGAAGCGGTCCTTCGTCAAAGCAGAGGAATTCTAAACATTCCAATGGTCGATCGAGTGGTTGACCAGTCTCTCGCTATATCATGATAGTCAGTTTTCGGCTTTCTCTACTGAGGTGCTCGCCCGGCCGAACCGGGGCACACTCGCAGTAGTTCTCCTGGTGCCGCGTTAGCCGATGGAGCGAACGTAAGGCAGCAAAACACAGGAGCCGGGCAAACCCAACATTTGACCAAAGACATGATTCGGAGCCGATGCATATAAGGCCTAACTCGAGACGCCGAACACTCCCTGAGGTGTTCGATCTTTATGATACCGGGCAGAACAATGCCCTAAGCCCCTAGTGTCCAGGTACAGGCGGGAACTTCTGACGCGGCCGATGCCAAAACGCCAGCCTCCTCCTCGGTTATGGTAGAAAACCGGGGGATGTGTATCAACAAGAGACAGTAAGAAAGGTTTATGCAGGGTCTTAATCTGAAAAGAATCCTTGCAACGGGTCCCTGCTGCACGTCTGCGTCTGTGTCTCTGTTGTGCTGTGTCCTAGACGGGTCTAGCACGTGCCTCATCTGTAAAAGAGAAGGACTTAGTTTGGAAGAAATATCGTGCAAAAGTTGTATTTTAAAATAAGGTATAATTTGGAAGATGAATAAAGTTGAGCTTTATTGTCTCTCATCGTTTATACGCGCAGCCCCTTGTAAAGGGGTATGCGGCTGGGAAGCCCCTTGTTTATTTACGCCGGACTCGCCTAACCGTGTCCGAGGTCTGAATGACCTGTTTTTGGGGGCTTTGACCTGCAAGGTCGGATTAGTGTGTGGCTGTCAAGGCGGCCTTACGTTCTCCGTGGTCGAGGGACACTCGGAGTTACTCTTTAATGAGATTATGCCGCGTGGACTGGGCATTTTAAGCGTAAGAGATTCGTAATGTGGTATTGCATTAAAGCGGGTGAAAGCTTCGCGTCCCAATAGTGCTTTAGGGCCACTGTTAAAAGGGGCGATATGGAGAGTGAGCTTTCCGCGGTGGAGGTTTTCAGATGAACCGAACACAACCTCTAGTGGTACAGAGCCTGTACAATTGGCTTAAAGGCCTGGCGTCACTCCTTTGAAGGAAGTGCTGCTACAGCGGATTTTGGTAGGGTCTATCCCCATTCCGTGGACGGTGTCCTGGCATGGCAGGTGCCGCACTTTGTTTTCGTGTTATCACATGAAGCGAGTTCACTGTTTTGACTTCTATTGGGAAAGTCTTCTATTTTCCGGCGTGCTGCTTGTGGGGTTCGTCATCGTCTTCACTTGGTGTGTCGAGCCCTTTGCGTTCGGCGTTAAGTCGGCCGGACTGCTTGAAAACCCAACAATCTCTGTGGGTATGGTTTGCAGGCCTCCCGGAGGTACTATGTATTTGGCATAGCCTATCCAGAATTTTGTTTAGGTTGGATAGCTCGTCACTGTTGTCCTTGAGGGGCAGTTTTTTATTGTTCGGCCGAGAGCTTTTGAATCCGGCATTGACCGCCGTGCTATTTGGGCCATTTTCCTTATTCCGGTGCTGATATTTTCTGCGTCGTGATTTCCCATTTCCATCCTGACTTCGGATGTACTCGGGTCGCTGGTGCTGCATCTAGCCAGCCAGCTGTCTTCCCCCGTGCAAAAGCGGGTCATGAGGCTTGTTAGTGCGGCCATTGTTCTTGGTTTTTCCTGGCCGACGTATCTGGTGAGCCATTCGTCTCGGACGTTGTGCTTAAAGGCTGCTAAGGCTTCGGCGTCCGGACAGTCGACTATTTGGTTCTTTTTGGTGAGGAACCTGTTCCAGAATTTGCGTGCTAACTCTCCGGGCTGTTGAGTTATGTGACTTAAATCGTCTACATCCGGAGGGCGGACATAAGTCCCCTGAAAATTTGCTCGAAACGCATCCTTGAGCTCTTCCCAACTTCCTATGGTATTTTCTAGGAGGCTTTTGAGCCAATGCCGAGATGGCCCTTTGAGCTTGAGGGGTAGGTATTTGATGGCATGGAGATCGTTTCCTCTGGCCATATGTATGTGTAGGATATAGTCCTCAATCCAGACTCCGGGGTCTGTTGTTCCGTCATATGCCTCTATGTTTACAGGTTTGAATCCCGTGGAAATTCATGATCCAGTACCTCGTCGGTGAAACATAGTGGGTGTGCGGCGCCCCTGTATTTGGGTGTGCCGTTGTCTTCAAACGCTCGGCGGGCTGTGTTGCTTCCTGGAGTCTTCTTTTTTGGCCCATAGATAGACCTGACCGGGTCATCCTTTTTCCGAGGATCTTTATGCTGATCGTGTGTCGTCTTGTGTGCGGCGCTCCTTGCTGCTCTTAGCCTGTCATCTGGTCGTCTTTCCGGCCAGGCGGCCTCTTTCTTTTTTGACTACGGGGGCTCTAAGGCCTCCTCGTCGAATTCGGGCAACAGCTTGCGCTTCGGGTAGCTCTTTGCCTGGCGACTAGCGCCATATTTATCTGCGGTATTGAGTACTTTGCTCCATCTCATTCTGAGTGCGTCCTCCGCTGTTTTGAACTTCCGGTTTTGCTTCTTCAAACTTCTTGTAGTAGCGACGAGCCTTTTATGAAGGTTCTTATGCTCTGGCGATGTGTTCGGCGTGTGGTCGTCTAGGCTCTTGTTTTCGCCGGGGATGGGTTGCTTGTCCAGCTCATCATGTTCGGATGGTTGCTTGGTGGCATGTTCGCCGTCCACTGCTTCGCCCTGCTCTAGGGCCGGGTCTGTATGGGTGCCGTTTTTATCGAGGCGGGACTTCGGGCGGCGCTTGCGTCGCCGTTTTGGTTGTTTGTTGGGGGAGTTATCCTTCGCCACGTCACGTTGTTCCTCATTATCGCTTCCTTGTGGTGTATCCACCATGTATACGTCGTGAGTTGGGGTGGCTTTCCAGTGCCCGATAGGAGCTGGTTCTTGGTCGTCTCTGACATCGTCGTCCATACCGTCGATGTCGTCGGAGTCGTAGTCTAGCATGTCGGTTAGATCGCCGACAGTGGCTACTAGGTGGGTGGTGGGTGGGCTTTGAATTTCTTTGTCGTCCGCGTCCCAACCGTCCTGACCGCAGTCCGGCTAGGGCTCTCCTAATAACGAGAGAAACTTTAGCGAACTCAAGATGTCGCCGAAAGGTGAGTGCTGAAAGATGTCGGCAGCGGTGAACTCCATGATCGGCGCCCAACCGGTTTCGATTGGAGGGGGCGCGGGAGGTTCGGAGTCCGGCAAGGAGTCCGGCACCTCGGAGTCACGAGCTTCATGAGGGACAAGGTCAGTGTTCGGCTCTATCGCCGTAGAGGTTGCAGCCCCAGAGGCGGTGTCTAGCCATCCGTCCTCGATCTGCGCAGTCGGCTCCGAATTGAAGATTGGAGCGGACTCGAGTGCGGCCTCTAGGGTACTGTCCGGCTGCAGAGCTAAATCATGCTCGTTGTGACAGTGCGGCGCGCTTGGCTGTGGCTCGAATCCATCGAAGATCAAGTCCCCGCGGATGTCAGCCGTGAAGTTCAAACTTCCAAACCTGACCTGATGGCCAGGGGCGTAGCTTTCGATCTGCTCCAGATGGCCAAGCGAATTGGCCCGCAGTGCAAAGCCGCCGAATACGAAGATCTGTCCGGGGAGGAAGGTCTCACCCTGGACTACGTCGTTGATGATGATCGAAGAAGCCATCGAGCCTATCGGTGACGACACAGAGGAACTCTCAATGAAAGCACCAATGTCGGTGTCAAAACCGGCGGATCTCGGGTAGGGGGTCCCGAACTGTGCGTCTAGGCGGATGGTAACAGGAGACAAGGGACACGATGTTTTACCCAGGTTCGGGCCCTCTTGATGGAGGTAAAACCCTACGTCCTGCTTGATTAATATTGATGATGTGTGTTACAAGAGTAGATCTACCACGAGATCAAGGAGGCTAAACCCTAGAAGCTAGCCTATGGTATGATTGTTGTTCGTCCTACGGACTAAAGCCATCCGGTTTATATAGACACCTGAGAGGGCTAGGGTTACATAGAGTTGGTTACAATGGTAGGAGATCTACATATCCGTATCGCCAAGCTTTCCTTCCACGCCAAGGAAAGTCCCATCCGGACACGGGACGAAGTCTTCAATCTTGTATCTTCTTAGTCTTGGAGTCCGGCCAATGATGATAGTTCGGCTATCCAGACACCCCCTAGTCCAGGACTCCCTCAGTGAGATTGATCTTAAGCATGTTCACACCGAAAAGCAATTAGCGGATATATTTACTAAACCTCTTGATGAGAAAGTGTTTTGCAGGTTAAGGGGAGAATTAAACATCATTGATGCTTCAAACTTGGAGTAGAAACTCCATTGGATACATGCAAGACATGAGCTTATGACTAATCCTTGATATTTCTCTTATGATGAAAATCATATGTCTTGGATATATTTGTATCTTGCATGCTATCTAACCCATGTAGGTACTTGGTTGAATCAAACTCCATGAGATTGTAACCTACTCACATCTTGAGCAATCTCTACATCACCAAGTCTCTATACAAAGGTGGTTGAAGACAAGGAAGCATGAAACTATTCAAACATATCCTTTGACAAATTCTATGTTGAGTTTCATGATTGTCATTTTTGGATATACAAGTGCTCTTCCTTGCAAGAACTAACCCATGTAGGTAGATGGACTCGAATTCCAAGTGGTGCTCCAAATACATGATGAGCTACATCAACCTTGAGCAACCCACGCAAGTTCAACTACATGGACAACACCACCAACCAAGGTATGTTATTCCATCTTAGAGAAGCTTTACGCCGAGTCATGAGTTAAAGAAACTCGACAAGATGTGAATACATCAAGATGCTTAAACAAAAAATGGCAACCCCATTTTGAGCTTAAACAATGAGTATGGCCTATGATCAAGTGATCTCACTTGATCCTAAGTCAATATACTCTAACATAGGTGACTTTGTCGCCAACCATCTCTATATGAAGTTCTCCTATGTTCTTTTCTGAGTTTTCGCATTTGTCTCATGCATTTGTGTTTCCCCTTTCAAAAAAAACTTCATCTAGATTTCTTTCTGTTTTCTCTGCATTTTCTGCATCTAATTCATTGCATATCATTCAGTAAATTCCTTGAAAATCTTTGTGAGATCTTACTAGTCTAGTGAGTTGAGGTGACAAGTGTTTTCTCTATGACGAACTCGGTTACACCGATTTGTTATTTTCGGTCCAACCGAATCTTTTCGGTACGACCGAAGCATACCACCTGGTGCCACCGATTTCATAACAGGAAAAACAGTTTGCCACTCATTCTGTGTTCCTTCTGATCCAGCTCCACTCAATGAATCTTGTCCTCTACAAGCATCACATTTTTAATCATTGCTTTATGTTGTTACTCAAGGATCAAACCCATTCACGACAAATTCCAGAGGGAGAGAGAGATTACATCTTTATCAAGCCCTTCTTGGAAATTGATGTCAAAGGGGGAGAGAGAGATCACATCAAAGCTTATCATTTAGAGAGAGATCACATCTCATAGGGGGAGAGAGATCCTTCAGGGAGAGAGAGAGATCTCCAGGGGGAGAGAATACTAGTAGAAAGTATTTCTCAAGGATCCCAGATGCTTGGTGTTAAAGAGGAGAGATGTCCACATGTCTTCTTGAGGGGAGAGACATGTTCATATGATCTGTTGTGCTCATTTTGCATTAGCATACATTAGCTCTGAACTTTAGCTCTGATCATCATTCATATCTTTCAGCTCTGTTTTCCTTCAGCTCTGATTTTCTGTTCCCTATCTTCTCCCAGTATCCCATGTTAGACCCAGGGGGAGCAAGACATCTAAGGGAAAGAGATCATTTAAATTCATTGCATATCTTTACTCTTGGGGACATGTCTAATCAAATGTGGTACTTAGTACTCACTCTCTACATGTCATCCCAGTCTTGGTATTCTTGTGGTGTCTTTTGTTTGCTCTGGCTAGTAGATGTATCTGTGTTATCTAACCTTGTTTACGCAGGTTCATTCCATCCTAAGCCAACTCAAGACTACAAGGTAAGTATATGCATCACAATCATGTGTATGAGGAATTCTTGCTGATGTACATACTGTTTGCAAGAAGGACTCATGGGCATGAAGGTATTTCCTTTAATATTTTTTTTGCTCTGATGCATATGGCCAAGATACATGTAACACATGATACCTGCTCTATCATGGTTATGCTCTCACATGCTTCTCTATTCCATATTCACATGATTGCATACATGTAAGGGAAGCCTATGCTTGTTACATGTCTTTCCAAAGCTTTATTTGCTATTCTTTATATCCTTATCTAAAGCTTTGATGTATGTTGCCATCAATTACCAAAAAGGGGGAGATTGAAAGCACAAGTGCTTCCTAGGTGGTTTTGGTAATTAATGTCAACATATCTCTTGTTGGACTAACACTTTTATCTAGTATTTTTCAGACAAGTTCAACAATGGAGTGGCATGGACTAAAGGATGTGGGAACTCCTTCAAGATGCTAAGGACAAAGGATTGGCTCAAGCTTCAAGCTCAAGACTCTTCATTTTACATTTCAGCGATCCAAGATCACATTGAGTCTATACGAAAAGCCAATACTATCAAGGAGGGATGAGGTGTTGCTTAATGAGCCTCTTGCTTCAAGTGCTTAGTGATATGATCCAAAACCCTCAACTACTTTCCCATTTCCACACATATGTCCTAAACCTAAAGTCAAACTCGGCCCCACTGATTATTTCTATCCGGCGCCACCGAGTTTGGATGTCTTAGCCAGTACCACAAACCCTAGGCAAATCGGTCTCACCGATAGGGATCTCGGTCTCACCAAGATGGGATTGTAATCTCTCTGTGTATGTCCATTATCAAAATCGGTCTCATCGAGTTTGAGCAACCGATACTACCGAGATTACAATGCAAACTCTATGGTTAACTTATTATCAAAATCGGTCCCACCGAGTTTGATAATCGGTCAAACCGAGTTTGCCTGACCAACTCTCTGGAAAGCTTATTACCAAAATCGGTCCCACCGAGTTTGTGTAATCGATCTTACCGAGATTACGTTATGCCCTAACCCTAACCATATCGGTCCTACTGAGTTGCATTTCGGTCCCACCGAAATCCCTAACGGTCACATTATTTGCTAAATCGGTCTGACCGAGTTTCTCAATTCGGTCCCACCGAGTTTGGCAAGTTGTGTGTAACGGTTAGATTTTGTGTGGTGGCTATATATACCCCTCCACCTCCTCTTCATTCATGGAGAGAGCCATCAGACTGAACCTACACTTCCAGCATCCTATTTCCGAGAGAGAACTACCTACTCATGTGTTGAGGCCAAGATATTCCATTCCTACCATATGAATCTTGATCTCTAGCCTTCCCCAAGTTGCTTTCCACTCAAACCCTCTTTCCACCAGATCCAAATCCTATGAGAGAGAGTTGAGTGTTGGGGAGACTATCATTTGAAGCACAAGAGCAAGGAGTTCATCATCAACGCACCAGTTGTTACTTCTTGGAGAGTGGTGTCTCCTAGATTGGCTAGGTGTCACTTGGGAGCCTCCGACAAAGATTGTGGAGTTGAACCAAGGAGTTTGTAAGGGCAAGGAGATCGCCTACTTCGTGAAGATCTACCGCTAGTGAGGCAAGTCCTTCGTGGGCGACGGCCATGGTGGGATAGACAAGGTTGCTTCTTCGTGGACCCTTCGTGGGTGGAGCCCTCCGCGGACTCGCGCAACCGTTACGCTTCGTGGGTTGAAGTCTCCATCAACGTGGATGTACGATAGCACCACTTATCGGAACCACGCCAAAAACATCCGTGTCTCCAATTGTGTTTGAATCCTCCAAACCCTTCCCTTTACATTCTTGCAAGTTGCATGCTTTATTTTCCGCTACTCATATATTCTTTGCATGCTTGCTTGCTATATGTTGTGAATGTTAAACTTGTGCCTAAACTCCACTCAAACTTTAAAGAAACTTAAAAACTGCAACTTTGGTACTTAGTGTCTAATCACCCCCCCTCTAGACACCTCTTCTCAAGGTCCTACAGTCTCGGATGTTGTGCCTGAAGGGTGCTAGAGCCTCTGTGTCTGGACAGTCGACTATTTGATTTTTCCTGGTTAGGAACCGCGTCCAGAATTGTCTGGCCGATTCCTCTGGCTGCTGAATTATGTGGCTTAGGTCATCGGCGTCTGGTGGTCGCACATAAGAGCCCTGGAAGTTGTCAAGGAATGTGGATTCCAGGTCCTCCCAGCAACTAATTGACTCTGCTGGCAGGCTATTAAGCCAATGCCGAGCTGGTCCTTTAAGCTTGAGCGGGAGGTATTTGATGGCGTGTTGATCATCACCATGGGCCATGTGGATATGAAGGAGATAATCCTCTATCCATACCCCAGGATCTGTTGTGCCATCGTATGATTCGATGTTTACGTGTTTAAAACCCTCAGGGATTTGATGTTCCATTACTTCGTCTTTGAAGCATAGTGGGTGTGCGGCGCCTCTGTACTCGGCTATTTCTCGGATGAGCTTTGTCTATTGTGTTCGGCCTGGCCGTATTTGCCATATCCGGCGTGACAGTTATCGTCACGTGACGTGGGGCGCCCACGCGATCCATATATTGATATTGTTTGCCTTGCCTTGTCCTCCAATATGTCTCGCAGGTCTGGTGTGTTTCCTCATGCCCTGGTATTTTTTGAGCGGAGCCGGGGTGCGGCTTGAGTTGAGGGCCGAAAGGCCTCTCTGTCGCAGCCACGGGGTGGCCGATTGGCCGCATCATACGCTGGTGATGTAGGTTTAGTTGCTTCCTCCCCTAGTTGGGGTAGCAGCCTGCACTTTGGGTAGCTCTTGGAGGGGCGTTCGAGTTTGTACTCTTCGGCCGCCAGGACTTCAGTCCATCTGTCGGCTAGCAAATCTTGGTCAGCTCTAAGCTGCTGCTGTTTTTTCTTGAGGCTGCCTGCCATGGCCATAAGCCTGCGTTTGAAACGCTCTTGTTCGATGGGATCCTCTGGCACGACAAATTCGTCGTCGTCGAGGTTTGCCTCGTCTTCGGAGGGAGGCATATAATTGTCGTCCTCGACCTCCCTGGCTGCCGCTCTCTCATGAGGGCTGGCTTCTCCGTCCTCCTGTGCTGAATCCTGCTGGAGGGGGTTGTCTTCGGCACTGCTCGGGGTGTTGTTATCTCCAGCGCTGGACTCGCAGTTTTTGCTTTGGCGGGATTTAGAGCGGAGCCACTGACGCCGGCGCTTAGGTTGTTTCTTGGAGGGGTCATCCTCCATTTTTTCATCACCATTCCCTGCTTTCGGGGTGTCCACCATGTATTTGTCATATGATGAGGTGGCTTTCTAGTGCCCTATAGGTGATGGTTCTTGTTCTTCTCCTTCATCAGCGTCCATACCGTCGATGTCTTCAGAGTCGAAGTCGAGCATGTCGGTTAAATCATCGACAGTGGCTACGAAGTGGGTGGTGGGTGGGTTTCGAATTTCTTCGTCGTCCGCATCCCAACCTTGCTGACCATAGTCCGGCCAGGTCTCTCCTGACAAAGAGAGAGACTTTAGTGAATTCAGGATGTCGCCAAAGGGCGAGTGCTGAAAGACTTCCGCGGCGGTGAACTCCATGATCGGAGCCCAATTGGGTTCGATCGGAAGGGGTGCGGAAGATTCGGAGTTCGGAAAGGAGTCCGGCACCTTGGAGTCACATGCCTCACAAAGGACTAGGCTGGTATTCGACTCGATCGCAGTAGAGATTGCAGCTTCCGAGGCAGCATCCAACCGTCCATCCCCGATTGGCGCGGTCGGCTCCGAGCTAAGGGTCGGAGCGGACACCTGAGCGGCGCTCTGAGTGCTGTCCAGCGGTAGAGCTAGATCATGCCCATCGTGGCAGTGCGGCGCACTCAGCCGTGGTTTGAATCCGTCGAAGATCAAGTCCCCGCGGATGTCAACCGTGTAGTTTAAACTTCCAAATCTGACCTGATGGCCAGGGCGTAGCTTTCGATCTGCTCCAGATGGCCAAGCGAATTGGCCCGCAGTGCGAAGCCGCCGAACACGAAGATCTATCCGGGGAGAAAAGTCCCACCCTGGACCGCGTCGTGGTTGATGATTGAAGAAGCCATCGGGCCTAAAGGTGACGACACAGAGGAACTCTCAATGAAAGCACCAATGTCGGTGTCAAAACCGGCGGATCTCGGGTAGGGGGTCCCGAACTGTGCGTCTAGGCGGATGGTAACAGGAGACAAGGCACACGATGTTTTTACCCAGGTTCGGGCCCTCTCGGTGGAGGTAAAACCCTACTCCTGCTTGATTAATATTGATGATATGGGTAGTACAAGAGTTGATCTACCACGAGATCAGAGAGGCTAAACCCTAGAAGCTAGCCTATGGTATGATTGTTGTTCGTCCTATGGACTAAAACTCTCCGGTTTATATAGACACCGGAGAGGGCTAGGGTTACACAGAGTCGGTTACAATGGGAGGAGATCTACATATCGTATCGCCAAGCTTGCCTTCCACACCAAGGAAAGTCCCATCCATACACGGGACGAAGTCTTCAATCTTGTATCTTCATAGTCCGGGAGTCCGGCCAAAGGTCATTGTCCGGCCATCCGGACACCCCCTAATCCAGGACTCCCTCAATCGCAATGAAACGTTTTGCCATATTTGAGCAAGATATGACCCAAACAATTTATGAGAATTATTTGGGAATTTTAGGAGTGATGGAAATATAGGTTGCTTCACAACCTAGGGCAAATTGAGTTATTCCTTTAATTGAAAAAGAATATTCCCAATAAAAAGAATATTGGGGTTTGGGATAGGATGAAAATTACAGGGTCTTGTGAAAGCTTTGGGTATGACAAGCCACTCAGGAAGGAAAGAAGAGGTCATCTTCTTTAGTTCCCAAACCACATAGCCACGAAAAAAGAAAACTCATGCAAAATCCTCAGAAAATTAATAGAAAAAGAAAGGGCTAAAAATCAGGTTGTGACAAACCTTCCCCCCTTAAAGAAATCTCGTCCTCGAGATTTGGTTGCTCAGCGAACAAGTATGAATATACTGACTTAAGGAAACCGTTTCCAACTCGAGTATCCTTTTCCTTTATTGTTGTTCCCACCAAATTTTATTTGACTGGCTGACTGTTCTCTGGGGTGGTTTGCTTCACTGTATCAACATCCTGACAGAACTTACCTTACATGTTCATGCTTATACTGGCTCCAATTCTTTTCATATCTGCTGACTTAGCTGAGTTTGATTTGTTATCATGACACAAATATATGTCTATCCCACAAATCCAATAGTGATTTCTGATTGTTGTGTCTGTACTGACAATCTTCCATGAGGTGGTTGAGGGAGTCCTGGATTAGGGGGTCCTCGGACAGCCGGACTATATGCTTATGCCGGACTGTTGGACTATGAAGATACAAGATTGAAGACTTTGTCCCGTGTCCGGGTGGGACTCTCCTTTCCGTGGAAGGCAAGCTTGGCGATTCGGATATGTAGATTTCCTACTCTGTAACTGACTCTGTGTAACCCTAGCCCCCTCTGGTGTCTATATAAACCGGAGGGATTAGTCCGTAGGACAACAACAATCATAATCATAGGCTAGCTTCTAGGGTTAGCCTCTACGATCTCGTGGTAGATCAACTCTTGTAATACTCATATCATCAAGATCAATCAAGCTAGAAGTAGGGTATTACCTCCATCGAGAGGGCCCGAACCTGGGTAAACATCGTGTACCCCGCCTCCTGTTACCATTGGCCTTAGACGCACAGTTCGGGACCCCCTACCCAAGATCCATCAATTTTGACACCGACATTGGTGCTTTCATTGAGAGTTGCACTGTGTCGTCACCATAAGGCTTGATGGCTCCTTCAATCGTCTACAACGATGCGATCCAGGGTGAGGTTTTCCTCCTCAGACAGATCTTCGTATTTGGCGGCTTCACACTGCGCTCCAACTCGCTTGGCCATCTGGAGCAGATCGATAGCTACGCCCCTGGCCATCAGGTCAGTTTTGGAAGCCTGAACTACACTGCCGACATCCGCGGAGATTTGATCTTCAACGGATTCGAGCCATGACAGGTGCGCCCTACAACCGCGATGAGCATGACTTAGATCTGCCATCAGACAGTGATCAGGAGATCACACCTGCAGCTGCCCCGACTTTAAATCTGGAGCCGATCGTGTTATCCGAGGATGGGTGGATGGACCCGCCATGGAGGCCGCACACTCAGCGGCGATAGAGACGAACACCGATCTCACTTCCAAGGAGATTTGTGTCATCGGACCCTCGGACTCGTCTCCGACCATAGGCTCCGAACCATGTACATCCGTGCCCATCGTACTTAACTGGGCGCCGATCATGGAGTTTAGCTCCGCGGATATCTTTCAGCACTCGCCCTTGGGCGACATGCTAAATTCATTAAAGTCTCTCTCCCTGTTAGAGGACCCTCGGCCGAACTATGTCCGGCTTGAGTGGGAAGCGGACGATGAAGGAATTTGTTGCCCACCCACCACCCACTGAATAGCCACTATCGGCGACTTAACCGACATGCTTGATTTCGACTCCGAAGACATCGACGGTATGGACGATGATGCCAGAGAAGAACAGGAACCACCGCCCATAGGACGCTGGACGGCAACCTCATCATATGACATATATATGGTGGATACGCCCAAAGAAAACAATGGCAAGGATCAAAAGGATGCAACGGAGGGTGAACCTCTAGAGAAGCAACCTAAGCGCCGACAATAGCGGCGCCGCTCTAAACCCCGCCATAGTAAAAACAGTGATACCGGCACCAGAAACAATAGCACTCCGGATGATGCCGGAGATGAAAACAATCCCATCGAGCCAAGTTTCGAGCAGGCCGGATGGGAGAACGGGCAAGCTAGCCCCGATGAACAGGCAATGGATGACGATTCGGAGGATGACAATTACATGCCCCTCTCCGAAGATGAGGTGAGCCTCGGCGATGAAGAATTTATCGTGCCTGAGGATCCCGTCGAGAAGGAGCGCTTCAAGCGCCGGCTTATAGCCACTTCAAAGAGCCTGAAGAAAAAATAGCAGCAGCTTCAAGCTGATCAAAATCTGCTCACTGAGAGATGGAATGAAGTCCTGGCAGCCGAGGAATACGGACTCGAGCGCCCAAACAAAAGCTACCCAAGGCGCAGTTTGTTACCTCAATTCGAGGAAGAGGCACTAGAGCCCATACTACCAGCGCAGGATGCGGCTGACCGACCACCCCGTGGCCAAGACAACATGGTGTATCAGCCCAAACACCAGCCCGCACCACGTCGCCGAACAACTAAAAACACCAAGGCCCGGGGCTACACGCATGACCTGCAAGACGAATTGGAAAACAAAGCAGGACAGTCAAGATTGATCTACGGATTGCGGGGGCGCGCCCTAACGCGTGACGACAATCGCCATGCCGGATATACTAAACACAAATCTGTTCGGGTTGAATACATCAGACTAGATTCATCAGAACTGTGTCATGATATAGCCCGACATAGAGGCGTCACACACCCCCTATGCTTCACTGACGAAGTAATGGAACATGAATTCCCAGAAGGATTTAAACCCGTAAACATTGAACCGTATGATGGAACAACAGACCCCGCGGTGTGGATCGAAGATTTCCTTCTCCACATTCACATGGCCCGCGGCAATGATCTACACGCCATCAAGTACCTCCCACTAAAACTCAAGGGACCAACTCGGCATTGGCTGAATAGCTTGCCGGCAAACTCCATTGGCAGTTGGGAGAACTTGGAAGACACATTCCTCGACAACTTCCAGGGCACTTATGTGCGACCATCGGACGCTGATGACTTAAGTCACATAACCCAATAGCCCAGAGAATCAGCAAGGAAATTTTGGACTCAGTTCTTAACTAAAAAGAACCAAATCATCGACTGTCCGGATGGCGAAGCCCTAGCGGCCTTTAAGCATAACATCCGTGACGAGTGGCTCGCCCGACACCTCGGCCAAGAGAAGCCGAAATCTATGGCAGCCCTCACGACACTCATGACCCGCTTCTGTGCGGGCGAGGATAGCTGGTTGGCTCATAGCAACAGCACATCAAGAAATCCTGGCACTTCAGACACCAGGGATAGCAAAGCAAGCCCCGACTCAACAGACACAAGTGTCGCAATAATGGCGATAATGCCGAAGAAACGGCCGTCAATGCCAGATTCAGTGGCCTCAAATCCGGTCAACGGAAAAAGCCATTCAAAAGAAACAATCTGGGCCCGTCCAGTCTGGACCGCATACTCGATCGTTCATGTAAAATCCACGACACCCCCGATAAACCAGCCAACCACACCAATACAGAATGTTGGGTATTTAAACAGGCCGGCAAGCTAAATGCCGAAAACAAGGAAAAGGGGCCGCATAGTGATGACAACGAGGAGCCCCGGTCGCTGAACACAGGAGGACAGAAGAAATTTCCTCCCCAAGTGAAAACAGTAAATATGATATACGCCACCCATATTCCCAAGTGGGAGCGGAAGCGCACACTAAGGGATGTCTACGCGGTGGAGCCAGTCACCCCAAAGTTCAACCCATGGTCTTCCTGCCCGATCACCTTCAATCGCAGGGATCATCCGACCAGTATCCGTCACGGCGGCTCAGCCGCATTAGTCCTTGACCCCATCATCAACGGATTCCACCTCACAAGAGTCCTTATGGACAGCGGCAGCAACCTGAACCTGCTTTATCATGATACAGTGCATAAAATGGGTATTGACCCCTCAAGGATCAAACCCACCAAAATGACCTTCAAAGGTGTCATACCAGGTGTAGAGGCCCGCTGTACAGGCTCAATCACACTAGAAGTGGTCTTCGGATCCCCGGACAACTTCCGAGCAAGGAGTTAATCTTCGATATCGTCCCCTTCTGTAGTGGTTATCATGCACTACTAGGACGAACCGCATTCACTCAATTCAATGTGGTGCCACACTATGCATACCTCAAGCTCAAGATGCCCGGACCCCGTGGTGTTATAACAGTCAATGGAAATACAGAGCGCTCTCGCCGTATGGAAGAGCACACTGCAGCCCTTGCAGTAGAAGTACAGAGCAGCCTCCTTAGGCAGACCTCCAATTCGGCGATAAAGCCCCCGAACACCATAAAGCAAGTCCGGAGTACTTCGCAACAGGATCGTCCGGCCCATCCAGAGCTCGTCTAGCAATTCGGCCTCCGTCCTAGTCCCAGTCAAGCGGTGAAGTTTGTGTCGCGCGTACATAATTACGCACTCAAAATACCATGGGCATAGACGGAGGCACATCTAGATAGCGGCCCACAATGCGGCTCAACCGCCCCGGGATCCGCATACCTCCACCTTTTTCTCTCTTTCAGGTTCTTCTCTTCGTGAGGCTCTTCTGGTAACCTGATCATCAGACCCATCACGGGACGAATATACCAAGGAATCAAGGAGCTTTGACATACAAGGGAATCCCCAGGTGGTCTCTGCTAACGATCCTTATACCTATTTTACATACCCACATGTAGCTCGCTCTTGGTAAAGGCATGTCAAATAGCCCTACTTGCTTATCGCACTACTTGTATACATATGCCTTGAAGTATCATTCAAATAACAATGGAAACAATTTATAGCATCACCTTATTATTTCATTCATTTTCCTTGACTGTGTATTTATTACAAAAGTGCACCCGTACATTCTGGTACGTTTAGTTTGCAAGGGGCTTCAGTGTACCCCATAACGCGGTAGGAAAGTCCGAACACTTTTGACAGTGCGGCACCCTGAACTTGTAGCTTTATATGCATCAGCTTCGAATCATGACTTGGGTCAAATGTTGGGTTTGCCTGGCTCCCATGTTTTGCTACCTTACATTCCGCTATATCGGCTAAGGCGGCACAGGGAGAACTACTGCGATTGTGTCCCAGTTCTTCTGGATGAGTACCTTAGTAGAGAAAGCCGAAAACTGACTGTCATGATGCGGCGAGAGCTGGCGTTGTTCGAGAGGTCTCAAATCCTTAAAGATTTTTTCCGCTTCATGCGAGGAATCGGTCTTTGTCCGGTTTAGGCGTGTATAGCACCCCAAGTTCGGCCTTCCGAATACCAGGGGCTACGCCAAAATTTAAAATTATAGAACTTCTATGGCTAAGTGAGGGTGATAAAGCTTTATAAGTTTGATTGCCTTGTTCGTTGCGCTAAACACCTCCTTAAAGGACCCAAAACTTGGATAAAGAGTGTTTAGATTTATCCCGAATACCCCTGTGCTAGTTACATGAGGGGCAGAAGCCGACGACTTGTCAACTCTCAGATTTTTTAAATGGCTACACATGAGGTAAAATTTTAAATCAACAAGCATTATATTGTGCAAATGAACTTGTTTCATATTATAGGATAAAATGAATGTATTCATTCAAAGATTACATCCTTTGTACATTGCTCCGCCACAAGGCGGGAGCCCTTTAGGACGATGTCATAATTTTTTTCGGGTCGGCGGTGCTCCTTGCCCTTCGGTGGCCCCTCGGTCATTAGCTTTTCGGCATCCATCTTCGCCCAGTGCACTTTTGCGCGGGCGAAGGCCATCCGTGCACCTTCAATGCAAACCGACCGCTTTATGACCTCTAGTCTGGGGCAGGCACTCATGAGAAGCTTCACGAGACCAAAGTAGCTGTTGGGCATTGGCTCGACAGGCCACAGCCGGACTATGAGGTCTTTCAGGGATAGTTCGGCTGCCTTGTGCAGCTCGACCAGTTGCTTCAGCTGGTCGCTCAAGGGCATCGGATGTTCCATCCAATATTTTGAGACCAGAACAGCTTCTCCCTTGAGCTCCCTTCTTCGGACCGGTAGAACTCCGCGGCATCAGATATGTTGCACGGCAGATCCGCGAATGCTCCTGGAGAACTCCAAATTCGGGTAAGTAAAAGGAATGTCTCCCTCACATGCTTGCTTTGCATAATGAATGCCTTACCCGCCGCAATCTTCTTGGCCGTCTGGATCTCCTAGAGGGTCTTAGCAATCTCGGACTCTTGAGTCTTAGAGTCATGCTCCAAGGACTCATATTTATGGACAAAATCCTGGAGCTCTTGCTGGACCTCGTTGACCCGGGCCTCTTGCTTCTCGCGCTTGGTGCGTTCCTTGGCCGCTTAGTCTTCGGCCTTGGCCAGCGCCTTCTTCAGGGCCGCCACTTTGGTCGTGGCCTCTATAAAAGTTCATGACGCTTCTGTCAAGTAAAAACCATCTATCCTTTATAAATATATAGATGAGGTATTGTGTACCTTGACTTTCTTCGAGCTGCCTCTTCACGAGGCCGAGCTCTCCCTCGGTCCGCTCCAGGTCCTGCTTTAGTCCAAAGACCTTCGCAGTACGAGCGGCAGCGGCCAGCAGGGACGCCTGCTTATTCACACAAGACATCTTCTGTTAGACTCCTGCGAACATTATTTAATCCTCTGTTCGGCTTTTCCTTCCGAACACCAAACATACCATCAGGGGCTACTGTATACACTGTGATATTTTCTTACAATTTTATTACTTACCTCAAAGCCTGTTAGAAGGCTAGCACAGGCTTCGGTTAATCCGCTTTTGGTAGACTGGACCTTCTCAATCACCATACTCATAAGAGTTCGGTGTTCTTCATCAATGGAAGCGATGCGAAGCGTCTCCAGCAAGCTGTCCGACGCCTCTGGATGGACAGAGGTCATCGGCACAGGCGGCTCGCCCTCCTTAAGGGGAGGCTGCCTGCCCGAATCCAGAACCACTTGGGTTTTTGGATCCGTATTCGGCTAGGGGCCAAACTGGTTGTGGCCCCCTTTATCGGAGTCCATGGGGGTCCTCCCCCCATGTGCCCGGCGACTGGGATTTTGCCTGGGAGCGTCTCTAGAACGACCTCCCCTTGGCCTGGTATCCTTCGAGACAACACCTTGGTGTCGTTAGTGGCCTTGGGAGAGGAGGCCGTTGGAAGCGAATCGCTGTTCATCGCCGCCGGGTCCAGAGACCCCTCCGAAGAGGAGGATATCTCGATGTTGGACTTGGGCGGACTGCAAGCGCAGATCTGGCACAATAAGAAGCGGTAACGCAAATGTATCGGAAATACTATTGTGTTCTGAAACTCACGACTTGGCCAGGGGCTTGACCCTGGGTTCCCACTCCTCGCCGTTGTAGGTGGCTGGGGTGGAATGTTCCTGAAGGAAGGTTTTCCCCTTCTTGGACACCTTGGCCTTCCCCTGTGGGGTGGCCTTCCTCTTCCTTCTCCCCCCAGTAGGGGGGATGGATTTCCTCTTCCTACTCCTCGTCTTCGGAGGAGGAGTGTGACTTGGTGTCTTCGGACGTCGTGTCCGATTCCACCTTGTGTCGGAGACCGTCTCTGGTCCCCATGGCCGTCTTCTTTGCCTTCTTCTCTGGCACCTCACAGGGTGCCGAAAACAGCATCTTCGTTAGAAGAGGTGATTCTGGGTCTTCAGGAAGCGAAGACAGACAGTTAGTCTGCTCCGCTAGCGTTACCCAGGCCTGAACTATTGGCATGGAGGCTTAGGCTCCTCCCACGGACGTGCTAGTAAAAGACATATCTTGCGAATATGAAAGCTTACCGGATTGGCCTGGCGTCTTGCGTTGAGCCCGTGATCTTCGGTTGTAGGCGGTGGTACCTCATTGGACTTGAACAACACCTTCCAGACGTCTTCATGTGTCGTGTCGAAGAGCTCTCGTAGCGTCTGGTGTACGGCTGGGTCGAACTCCCACAGATTGCAAGTCCGTCTCTGGCAGGGAAGAACCCGGCGGAAGAGCATAACCTGGACCATGCTGACCAGCTTGATTTTCTTGCTCATCATATTTTTGACGCATGTCTGAATTCTGGTTAGTTCTTCCGCTGAGCCCCAGGCTGCGCCCTTCTCTTTCTAGGAGGTGAGCCGCATGGGGACGCTGGATCAGAATTCAAGGGTCGCCGCCCAGTTGGCGTCGCGCGGCTCGGTGATGTAGAACCACCCCAATTGCCACCCCTTCACGATCCCACAAAAGAGCCTTCGGGCCAGGTGACATTGGGCATCTTGCCCACCATGGCGCCTCCGCACTCCGCTTGTTGTCCGCTCACCACCTTTGGCTTCACATTGAAGGTCTTCAGCCATAGGCCGAAGTGAGGTGTGATGCGGAGAAAGGCCTCGCACACGATGATAAACGTCGAGATGTTGAGAATGGAGTTGGGGGCCAAATCGTGGAAGTCCAGACCATAGTAGAACATTAGTCCATGGACGAACGGGTCGAGGGGGAATCCCAGCCCACGGACAAAATGGGATAGGAACACTACCCTTTCCTGGGGCTTCGGGGTAGGGATGATCTGCCCTTCGGCCGGAAGCCGATGCACGATGTCCTTGGACAAGTATCCGACCTCCCGAAGTTTCTTGATGTCCTCCTTCTTGACGGAGGAGGCCATCCACTTGCCTCCAGCTTCGGACATGTTTGGAGTGTTTTTGCGGAGAAAGTGAGAGGTTGGGTGTTGGGGCTCGAGAATGGATGGGCATAGGAGGAAGAGGGCGTGGGTGAAAAAGAGGGGTAACCCTTATCTCTTTATAAAGGAGGCAGAAGTCATGCGCCTCCCCACTTGCCCTAAAAACTCGCTTATTCCCCAAGCGCCGTGTTGATGGCGCGGTTGGGTTACCCACACCCGTATTGATGAGAATCCCGTGATAAGGGGACACGATCTCTACTTCGACAAGATGTGCCAATATAGACCGCCTCGCAAGATGTGTAGTAGCAATTGAGAAAACGGTTCGAATAATAACCGGGCCGCAGCATGATGTCATGCTATGGGGAAGCTGTCAGCAGTAGACTCGTGGAATGTTATACTCTCTACGGTGGTATGTGGAATTTTTTTGGCAGAGCCAGACACGATTCTTGTGTTCAAGATCTACTTTGGAGTATTCGGAGAAGGAACCCGCCTTGCAATGCCGAAGACAATCTGCACGCCGGACTCATCGTCATTGAAGCCTGGTTCAGGGGCTATTGAGGGAGTCCGGGATTAGGGGGTCCTCGGATAGCCGGACTATATGCTTATGCCGGACTGTTGGACTATGAAGATACAAGATTGAAGACTTCGTCCCGTGTTCGGGTGGGACTCTCCTTTGCGTGGAAGGCAAGCTTGGCGATTCGGATATGTAGATTTCCTTCTCTGTAACCGACTATATGTAACCCTAGCCCCCTCCAGTGTCTATATAAACCGGAGGGATTAGTTCGTAGGACAACGACAATCATAATCATAGGCTAGCTTCTAGGGTTAGCCTCTACGATCTCTTGGTAGATCAACTCTTGCAATACTCATATCATCAAGATCAATCAAGCAGGAAGTAGGGTATTACCTCCATCGAGAGGGCTCGAACCTGGGTAAACATCATGTCCCCCGCCTCCTATTACCATTAGCCTTAGACGCACAGTTCGGGACCCCCTACCCAAGATCCACCGGTTTTGACACCGAAAGTGGTGATTAGACTTTTCTGATGCACACCCAAGCTCTGACTCCTTGGTTTTCTCCACTAATGCAGGTCCTTCGGGTTCCAAATAGTGAGTTGGGTCATAACCGTTTTCATGGAAGATTCTGACTTCTCGCAGGGGTTTCTGAATCCTCTTGATTGGTTCCACTATCGTGAGTATCAGATCCATACCAAATATTTGACTATCGCTTGTCGTGGCCAGCATGAAGGGGTACGACCTTATATGATAGTATCCGCAGGCTTGACTGACGGTGGTTCCGAGCGACGAAATTTTATTCATGCCAAGCTATCCTCTGGTGCACTGGTACGTGTCGGTTCTATACAAACGGTTTTGAACCCCTTTCCGCGACGACACTTGGAACCGTCACCAAGTGAGTGTGGGCAATAGGGGGTCCTTCCCACACGACCCAGAAACTATCGGGGATAGGGAGCCATGATCCAGAGGCCTTGCATAACGTAATTGTGTGTGATGCAGCACACACTAAATTCTTTCGCACATGTAGGATCGGTGATTAAACGATTCTAATGACGCAGTGAAACCAAATGGTGTGTCGTAATGAAACGCTTGGGAAACAGTATCTAAGGCACACGGGCCAACATATGAACTGTGTGCGATATGTGCCCTATCACATATGAGTTTTCTGTGGAATCCGTCTGCCATGCAAGACTGCATCGCACACGTTCTCCCAACATTTACCGTCTGTGATAAGGTTCTATCACAAATGGTTCAGGAGCCCCTTTGCATACATACGAGTGATGCAAACCATTTGTGATTTGTTGTGTATCACCGACGGTTGGGGCTAGAGTGATGTGTGCTTTTCGTTTGGGATCCCACACGTTTCCTGAAAAAATTACGACTGGGATTGTATTTACATTGGGCACGGTTTACTCTGAGTTCTCATGTGCGATAACTTGATATCACAAATGATTCCGGAGAGCCTACGCACACGTAGTAGCGCTACGAATCGTTTGCGATCTGTTGTGTATCACCGAGGGTTCCGCTATGATTGACATATGCTTTCCGATGTGGATCGCACACACTCATTTAGTTGAACCATGTGCGAATAAATTGCCAGGTTAAAACAAAAATATCCCATTTTGAATCGGCATGCAAAAAGCAAATTCACCACAATATTCAATTGAACAAATAAACAAAAATATCACATTTTGAATCGGCATGCATAAAGCAAATTGGCCACAATACTCAATTGAAATAAATAAGAATATCCCATTTTGAATCGGCATGCAAAAAGCAAATTTGCCACAATATTCAATTGAACAAATAGTGTCCACAGGAAGAACATTCATTAGATTTTGCAACAATTGCAATTGAACATATGGTAGGTAAATTCCAATGATTTGTCCACGCATATATGCATTACATAATTAATCATAGTGTATGAAATACGAAGACCTCATCAGATGGAAAACAACGGATCCATGCGTATATGTTTAGCAGCTAATTCTTACTCAATGTTTCAGGAGAACGCATACTGAAATCTTCATTATCACCAGTGGGATTGATGTAGTGATTCAGGAAGAAGTCGCTGATAAATCTCCGAACCATCAGCAATTCACCAGCCGGGAGCGGTTCAGGGGTCCTCGTTCTAAGATGAGCTGCAGTATTTTTAAGATCAGAATGTGCCATATGAGTGGAGTAGAAGATATTAATTAAGATAGACTTGCTGGTACTAATTCACAAGGATCATCACAACTATCAGCGGATTTGCAGATGGAGATCATGTGTCTGCAAACATAGTATCCACAAAGGTTGGTGCCTGCTTCTTGCTGAGGACACTGAATTTCTTTTTACAGAATTAGTCATGTATTTGTCCTGTTAGGAACAACCTAACCGGTGTTAGATGTATTATTTTTTCTTTGGACAAAATAGAAAGAGGTTTATTTAGAAGCTTGAACATTTGACTAGCGTAAGAAAAGGTATTTGCAGACTTCTGGATAAATTTTCCAAAAATAGCAGATCTCGGTGTGTTACCGGAGAAACGATCTCGTGCTGTAGAGGTAGTTCCCTCTTGAACAAGTTCCCTGGTTTAGTTTTCCACAATGCGAGCACACTGCAAATGAAGATGAATTTTGACAAATGAATTGTTGGACCAGATATGAATGCAAATTAATTTTAACATCATAGAATTCAATACCTATCCATGAATTGTTGAAGATGCGTCAGATCCTGAGTGTTTGTTGACTCACTGAGACAATCGATGTAGTAAACTGTGTTCTTGTTTGGAACAATGAATACTAATATCCAGTGACCGCTACATATTAAGAAAGCCATGAACTTATGAATTATGTCGAAATCTGAAAGACAATTAGTGTATGCATGGTTGTTTACTTGACTCGCCTTGCATGATATGGCCAGAGAAATGATTCTGCATGGGACGTGTTTTCGAAGATACGGACGACCGTGTTAACTGGCCAGTCCCATTCATCCTTACCATGTAATGTTGTGCCATTTGCTAATGCATGATCTATGAAATACACACTCTCCCTTTTTCTTCACTGCGCGTTCAATCACATTAGAGGAATAAAATGCAGTTAGTTGTTTATCATTTATAGCCTTGTATGGAGAAGTTGATCAGAGTTAGTTAAGTACTTACAAAACCAGGCATCTAACATGAGTGGCATCGAGCTTGTTGAAGTTGAAGAAGAGATGTAAGTCCTCAAAACTCACATCGAATGAACCCACATCGTATCAGAATGATCTATGTTGAAGTGGACTAGCAAACCATGATGACCTGGTGACATTTGATCCATGCAATATTCATGTAACTTGCGGCAACTGGAGCTGCACTCATCAAAATATTCGCCAACAAGAAATGGCTGGCCATGGACGTAATTGTGTACTTCAAGTATGTCTACTTTACTTTTATCAAGCACCAATTCTACTTCTTCATCATCCATGGCGTCAGAAATAATATTACTCCCCGATTCAAACAACCTGATGTTAATTTGGTTTCGGGCGATGAGTGCTTTAAGCAAGAGGCAATCGTTCTCTTTCCTCTTCACTCTCCTGCCGCGCTTCTTCACGGGTGTAGGCTTTTTGGCCACTTCCTTCTTGGTACTTGAAGCATTTCTGGCAGAACGTCTGGTTGCCTTCAAGGTAGACTGCCGAGCAGATGGTGAAGCTTTGACAGACTGCTTAGCAGACAGTTTATCTTTGTCGGACCACTGAGCTGGCGGTGCTGCTGTGATGGACTGCTGGGCTGTAGGAGTAGAGGCATCGGAGTGCTGACCATGCATTGAAGCTAAGTCTGGTTTCTGCACAGGTGGTGCCAACTTGTCGGTGTGCTGAGGAGGTCGTGCCAACGTGTTGGTTTGCTGAGGAGGAAGTCCTGATGCATTGGTATGATGATCACGCTACTGCGGACCGACGGACTGATGAGCAGTCGGTTTTGGACCTACAGACTGCTTAGCAGGCAGTTCCGAAACATCAGACTGCTTAGCAGTCCATTCCACCAGGTTAGTCTGTTGAGCATGTGTTGCAGCTGGGTCTCCCCCCGCTGCTTCAGCGGCCGGCATCTGAACCGGTGGTGCGTCTTCAGCAGTTGTAGGCCTTGCCACTGGCTCCTTTGGGGCGGAGGATGACATGGCATGTACGCCATAAAGTCGGCCTGGCTGATCACATGTTGATGCATCAGCCGTCAGATTACGAGTATTAGGTTCTTTGGGGGAAGCACGCGAGAGCTACTGTGGCAAGGAGAGCATCACCGGTTGAGGGGCGACATTGATTGCTCTTGGCGGGGCTTTAGGGATCTCATTGATGAACTCTATTTCCTTTCTTGGCCACTGGATGTGATGTAAGGGTGTTTCTCCCAAGGTCCTTTGCTCATCAAGGTCTCCTAGGACATTCTTGAGGGCAAATTCATTGAATCCAGGCTTTACTTCAGTTACGTAGAACTTCACACAACCCGGCTTCAATGGCACATTGTCCAATAAGAGGCCCTCTTCCAAGAAGGGTGGGCAAACCCAGGCTATTGCACATTTTAATGTACCTTCATAATGTGTATGCATGCTCTTTAGGCTGTCTTTCATTCCAGATAGATCAGATATAGCATCATCATGAGCACTTGCAGTCTCAGTGTCGCTCGCGTCAGCTGATGCACAGCTACACTTGTATTGTGTTGTCTCACAACAAGCAGTATCCTCCATACCCACCTCCCCTCCCATCTACTAGCTATCTGTCAGTGTTACAGTCTTCCCAATCATCATTGACTGCTCAAGATCCTTTCGAACAACCGGATACATTTCCTTCCTCAACCTTTCATACAATTCATTCTTCTTCATTTCACTCTTCGCTTTTTTCATGCTGAGCCTCTCTTCTTTGCTGAGTGTGGAAGCCCTCTTGTGCGCGACATTAACACCTATACCCCTTGCACGGCCAGGGGGTTGTTTTGTTTCTAGAGCAATGGACAGAATGTCACATGGCCCTGAGTTCCTGTAAAACCTTCCAGGGATCTTGGAAGCCTCTACCATCACTTGATATAGTTTTTCCTCATGTGAGTTTTCAAATAAATAAGTTTCGTCATCACGCCTCATTGCACGTGCCCGCAAGTAGTCTCTCGCGCGTTCCCCCTGATTTCAATAAAGACTGGTTCCCCACCCGCCGCTACTACTTCTTTGTCCTCCTGGTCCCATATCGGTTTCATGTTGCTGTATCCTACCACACCCATATGGTGGGGGTGTGTGTTCTTCTTCTGAAATTCTGATTGCTTGAAACTCTTCTCAGCAAACTCTATAGTTGCCATGACCCTTTTGAATTCTGCCCAGTCTGCCTTTGAAATTTGGGGGTATGTGGGGATTGGGTCCTTGCCATCACTCAAGTACTTCTTGCACAGCACGTGCTTCCAGTTTCTCCAAGAATCCCTAGCCTTCTTCAGTGCAGCGTGTTCCATCTGCATTCTCCACTGCTCTGGAACATTGAAGTGATCCATGATATCCCGGACTATCTGTCGCCGTGTTTCTGTGTCAGCCTTCCGAAACCACAGCAGATTTATGTCGAGCCTTGCCCTACCAATAAATCCACACACACTCCTGAACCTCGTGCGTACTTATCTGGTTTAGTTGGAGCCCAAGACTTTAAATCGATCTCAGTTACTTCATATACACCTTTAGGCTGGTGTGTGGGCTATCTTGGAGCGTACCTCCGTGTCCTGACCGGAAGGGTAATTGTTGCAGCTCTATCCCATTCAAGATTACTTAATCCCTCACCATCTTCGTAAGACCTAGGGTTGTTGGAATCAGATGAAGATACATTGCCTGAAGCATGAGTGTTGTCACTGCTATTCGGCATCTACAGAGAACACATGCGAAACTCGGGAAAGGAGGATAAGCATAAAACTAACAACTTGGTATCAAGCTTTCTAAACATGTCATGAAATAATTTAGAAAATGTACGGCTAATTTGTAAAGTTTGTGTGACTCAGGCCCCCGCGATCTTTAAATCGGCAGTAACTTGTTGGAACAAATACAACTTATATGTACTAGTTAGGAAGGTAGATAATTAACATATATACACTCTCTGTTATTTTATAGCCAATTTGGGAACATACGGAACGAAATAGGAAGAGTGATTGCGAGGAAATATGCCTCACCACGATGGAGAGCAGTAACTAACAGGCTTCTTAATGCAAACCTGGCCGGACCACAGGGGAGGCGAGGATTACAGCATCGATATGCTTGAGGGTGGCTGGCAAGCAAACGAAGACGGCAAGGCGCAGGCAGCTGCGTGTTGGGAACCGCAGTGGAGGTAGGCTTGACGCTGAAGAACGGGCACACGGCCGGGGTGAGCACACCGACGTCGGAGAGGGTTCTGATGTGGATCTGGGGGAGGGGGAGCTGGCGATGGAGATTGAGAGGACTAGTTGAGTGAAACGCAGGTGGCTCGTGGGGGGAGTTGGGGGCCTACGTCAAAAGGGTGGAAAATATCCCCGGTCACCGCACGGAAAGGCCTATGCAAACGGTTGCCTCTAAGCGCTCATGTGCACAAAGAGAAAAATTCTGTTTGAAATGAAGACGTACTAATTTTGAAATGAAGACGTGAGTTCATTGTTTCGCCTCTAAATTTTTCCCACGTTAAGCAATCACCATTATACCACGGGTTTGATTTGCTGGCGCATTTCAGGTCTCGTGTGCTATATGTAAGACATTTTTTGGCATGTACCGTGCATTTTGGCATATAAATCAATTCCTAGGCAGATTGCATTTCCTGTCGAAAGGGATGAGGATTGTCGTTCGATCTGGGAGCATCCAACGGTGCAGACGTACGATCCGTGGAGTTTGGGTTCTGGCCAATCAGAACGCACGACTCAGATCGCGTGCGTAGCAAAGGGGGGCATCGGCCACGGTTTGGTAGGCACACGGATTTCATGAGTGAACCATCTGCTATTTGAAAACATTTACATTAACTAACAGTGTACCCAGGTGGTGAAGGAGAAGGAGGAGGAACCGCATAAAAAAAATCACAGCCGGAACTGCATCTGCTGTCGAAAGGTGCAGACGTACGATCCGTCGGGTTTGGATTCTAGCCAGTCAGAACGCAGGACTTAGATCGCGTGCGTGGCAGGGGGGCATTGGCCACGGTTTAGTGGACACACGGCTTTCGTGAGTGAACCGTGTGCTATTTGAAAACATTTACATTAACTAACAACATTTTTTGTTTGAATGAAAACATGAGTTCATCGTTTCGACTCCAATTTTTTCCCCATGGTAAGAAATCATGATTGTACCCTAAGTTTCGATTTTCTGGTACATTTTACCAGGCGGCAGGCCTCGCTAGCAATCTCAAACTTTGAATATGCAAAAACAAAAGAGATCTTGTTTAATTTCTCTCTATATATATATATATAGTCACAAATACACGTGCGTGTCAGTGGAAGATCATTTGGGTGTCACTTTGCGAGTTTTCATTCATTGTGCGAGAAACGGGAAAAAACTTCAAAAAGTTTGGCTGCAGCGTGCGACCAGAGGCGTAGGCCTTGTTGGTATTTTAATTTCAGGAAATGCATATAGAGTCCCGAAAATAACGAAAATCATTGTGCCACTGTGGCGTGCCCTCACGATCGCATGGAAAAAATTTGGTAAAGTTTGGCACAAGTTTTGGTGCTTGCACCTTCCATATACCGGAGCATCGCACAAGAAGGATCATAGTTTCCAAAAAGGAGACGCGACACTTCGACTACAAATCGTCAGTTACTCTACATCGTTCTGCCTCGAAAAAAATCATGGTAAACAATCACGGATATACCCTTGGTTTGATTTTCCGGCCCATTTAGGTCGTCTACTATGTTTAAGTCATTCTTTGCACTTAGCTTGCATTTTAGTGCATATAAAGTCAAAAACCCTACTACTACTACATGTGGATGTTTTAGTTAGCCTATACTTAATTAATTAGGCTACTCATATATAGTGGAGAGTGTCGTATACTATATCATGCATATATAGTGTATATATATACGGTCTATACTAGCTATAGTGTATGATACTACCTTCAATTATAGCGCATAGTATAATACATAGAGTGTATATAGTTTCTTCGTATCATAGATCATATTTATTGCCATCCATGACACAAATTAGCATCACATTTAACATGATATGGTGTCTACCTATATGTTACTCTAACGTTCTAAGCCTCACTATATTTAATTCTTTGCCACATCAGCATACTTGCTATTTTTCCGAGTGCATGGTATCATCGGCTATGATATATACCACCACTATGGCCAGCCTTTGTATAGTAGGGAAGTATCATATTGTAACATCCCAAATTTCCAATTTGGAATGTTATACTTAGATAATTGATGCATATCATATTTTATTTCATTTCGTTTCGCGATCCTCGAAATTCTAAGCAACTCAAGGACCCACGAAGAGAGTTGGGGATTTCATCGTTTTCATATTTGAATTTTCTCAAATAACAAAACAAGGATCATTTTGGTTTTAATTTTTTTTTCTTCAAAATATTTCATATCAAAAATTTATGAGAGCACATAATATGACTTCTACAAAATAAATGAAATATTCTAGGAAAAATATTAAAGTCAAATATATAGTTTATTTAGACTTTATTGCAATTGTATTTGAATTAGAAAAATTGCTCGTTTTCAAAATTGCGTTTTTAGGCCAAAAAAATGTTCATCTTGTTCTAAATATTTTATTTAGATGGTGAAAAATTGTTTTGGTAATTTTAGATTTTTATTTTATTTTCTAGGATTTGTTTTGTACAGCGAAATCTATTTTTAAAAAACTCGCGCGCCCAACTGGGCCAACGGCCCAGCCGAGCCGGGCCAAGCCCGCGCTGCCGCCGCCTCCCTCGCGCACGCCCCGTGCCTGAGCCGGACTCCGCCCGAGTCCAGGACACCCCCGCCGCCGCGGCTTGCCCCTCCCCCAAGCCGTCCCCCCCCCCCTCGCCTCCTTTGAATGCCGCCCGCCGCCGCCCTCTACGCTGCCCCGCCCCGCCCCAGCAGCAACCGCAGCAGCCGCAGCTCGCAGTCGCCGCAGCACCCCGCGCCGCCTGCCCTCGCCGCCGTCGCGTCCTGCCGCGGTCCTGCAGTGCCTGCCCCACCAAAGACGCCGCAGGAGCCGCCGGAACCGCCGGTCCCGATCCGATCCGCCGCCCTTTTTTTAGTTTTTAGGTAAAACCCCGTTGTTTTCAAAAAAAACCTAGTTTCATTTTTTTATAGATCGGTTTTATTTTTTTCTGTTTAGCTAAATAGCGGACGTTCGTCTGTACGTTCGTTTTAACGAACGGTGTTCACTCATTAGCCGCAGATAGCGAACATCCGTTCGTTAGCCTGTTCGTTAGTTTTTCTTTTTCCAGGGTTTTCCCGCGATTATTTTCGATCGCGATTTCTGCCCTGATCTTCGTTTTAGTTTATCTTTTCGCTCATTTATCGGAATGAGGCGATTCATGCACCTAGATCTTCATCTCGAAGCCCTCTTTCTGTTTAACCAACTGGAACAAGATTTTGGTACTGTAAAATTTGACTCTTGTCCAAATTAGTAAACGGATCTTGTTTCTTTCGTAGTTTGAGTTTCGTTGCTTCGTTTGATTTGATTCTTTTTGCAAACCGGAGTTCTTAAGTTGAACTTTCTAGTTAGATCTCTTATTTGAGTTTTACCCGTGCTTCTAGTTGAGTGCTCATTGTATACTTGTTTGTTTGCGATAGAGTACCCGGAGTGCGAAGCGTGCTACTACGAGTCTCTAGGTTTCACAGATCATCAGCAAGGCAAGTAACACTTTGATCATACCTCTTTACTACCCAGTTTTATTGCATTAGATCAACCCTCAAACAATTGCAAGGTTAGGATCTACTTAACATGTCAGTTTTGGGAAGTAGATGATGAGGTAGAACCTATTGCCATGTTTGTTATCAAACCTTTGGGAGTTACATCTACGTTATGTTTATGTTGCTATGCTATGCTCGTAGACGTGGTTTGGGTGAGTGTATCCATGACAGATGTGAGTAATGTTAATTAATGGTTAACTTAAGGTGGCTATTTAAATACATGTTTGGGTGGATTGCTTGTGGGCACCTGGAGAATCCAGTGTTGTCCTAGGATATCCTGGAGTACCCGTGTGATCATCCTACGGTCCGCCACCCAGGCTCAAAGGGATCATAAGATTATTCGTGCTAGAAACTTCTGTGTGCAGCCACAAGCTATTATGGGCTCTAGAATGGTTGAGTATGTTGCAAGACCTCTTTCAGTGGTGGGCTAGCAGATGTAGGGGAAAGTTGGTGTAACTGTCCACCCAGAGTAAAGAGTTATTGTTTCAGAAATACTGTGTCTCGTTTCTCCGACCATGAATGTATTCGAGTCTTGTGGGGAAAAGTGCGCAAACCTCTGCAGAGTGTACAAACTAATCATGGTTAGTCGTGTCCCCGGTTATGGACATCTTGAATATCTGGATTTTGGATTATCGTGTTGATCTCATCACTT
The DNA here is from genome assembly GCF_018294505.1 of Triticum aestivum. Classification (NCBI taxonomy): domain Eukaryota; kingdom Viridiplantae; phylum Streptophyta; class Magnoliopsida; order Poales; family Poaceae; genus Triticum; species Triticum aestivum. The sequence continues at coordinate 588,151,059 of NC_057801.1, read as the reverse complement.
TAAATTAATTTGATTGGGTTAATGATGATGCTTAATTGGGATTGAGTTGGAGGAACCTTCTCAATGTTTAACAACCACCATGATATTTAAATAAAATGTATTCCTTTGTTGTAGGATAAAAATTGGCTTTATGCAAAACTGTAAACATAGAGCTTTCCACCAGCCATATATGCATGTAGTGATAGCAATTATTTTGTTCATTACTCTATGTGTTACATTGCCAGCATATTCCATGTGCTGGCCCGTTTCGGGCTGCAACATTCATGTTGCAGACTTTTCAGACGACGAGTAAGGTGCCATAGGTCGTTGTCTTTCACTCAGCTATGCTGTTGGAGTTGATGGACTCGCTTTATCTTCCAAGCCTTCTGTTGTTATTGTTTTTAGATGGCCTTAAGCCATATTATTGTAATAAGCTCTCTTTTGAGACATTCGATGTAATAAGTGTGTGATTGCTATTCTGTTATAAATCCTCGAGTACTGTGCGTGTCAGCATTACCGATCCAGGGATGACACAGACGCACAGAGATCAGATTTATTGAGGTCTGGTCGCTACACATATATACTATAGTATCATGCATATGATACTATATAGTGTATGATACTACGTATGTACCTTCTTATAGTGCATATATATAGTATCATAGAGCTAGTATATATATACCATAGATGACCGTATTTATGACCATGTGCATGACACAAAGTAATATAACATTTATATTATATATGTTACAGTATCTATGTTACTGCTTCTTTGCCACACATCATCATATTTGCTATTCTCAAGTGCATGATGCCGGCTATGATACCCCCACTATGGCCACCCTAAGGTTGGTCGTAGTGGGAGTATCAAGCGGTATCATATGCATGCCAACTAGACTTTTTGGATGATGTGGTACACAATTAAATGAGGAAAGAGAGGGTGTGGGCTGGGTATCATATCATGATATACTGTATCACATATTATTTGTTGTACTACTTTATGTCATGCATGGCAATTAATAAGGCAACCTAAGATACTAAGACTAGCCACAATGGGTAGTAACATAGAGTAGTAACATGCCCATGTTACTACCTCTATAGTGGGGAGTAACATATGTGTGGTAACATGCGCAACACTTTATTTATTAAGCTATAGACTCATCTTGCCTTGATATGTGTGATGTTACTCATTCTATTAGTAACTAGCTATGTTACCACATGCCTCTCTTTCTTCATTTATTGCTTGCCACGTCATCTATTTTATCTAGATATGTGTGATCTTGCTACCTATGTTACTTCCACTTTGGGTAGTCTAACTTATGATACTATGCGCGCATTACGGAGGTAGCTAGCTAGTATCTGTCATATACTAGTATCATGCATGACATATAGTAGCATATATAGCATTTATTACGACACACAGTTTCATGATATGGTACTTAACCCTCTCTTTCTTCATTTAATTCTATGACAGCTCATCAAAATTGCCTAGTTGGCATGATACTAGCTATGATATCCCATTACAACCAGCCTAGCAAAGAAGGTGTACAGATCATTTGTGCGTCGCTTTGCGAGTTTTCATTTGTTTGTTCGAGAAGCGGGGAGAAGTTTCAAACATTTCGGCCGCGAGGTGCAGCCACTGGCGTAGGCCTAGTTGGTATTTTAGTTACAGGAAATTCAGATGGAGTCCGGACATCATCAAAATCGATGTGTGCCTGTGGCATGCAATCACGACCCCGTGGAAAAAATGGTAAAGTTTGGCACAAGTTTTGACGATCGTTCCTTCCAAACCGGAGCATCTCACATGAAGGATCATGGTTTCCCAAAGGAGACGTGTCAATTCAAAATCCGGTGGCCGGTGACTTCATCGTTGGGCCTCATAAATATTTCCACGGTACGCAAACACCATTATACCATGGGTTTTATTTTCTGGAGCATTTCGGGTATCGCTAGCTATATTTAAGACATTTTTTTGAGTTTAACGTGCATTTTGTGCATAAAAATAAATTTACAATCGGAACTGCAAGTGTTGTCGAAAGGGATGAGGATCACCGTTCGATCTGGGAGCATCCAACGATGCATACGTACGATCTATGGGGTTTGGATTATGGCTAATCAGAACACACGACTCAGATAGTGGGCGGGGTTTTGTCGGCACACGGCTTTCATCAACAAACCATGTGCTATTCGCAATCCAGATTGCATACATATTTTTGTTCACACATACTGTAGTGAGATCAATTGAGTGTGCTACTTCTATGATATAATAATAATAATAATAATAATAATAATAATAATAATAATAATAATAATAATAATAATAATAATAAAATAATAATAACAATAATAACAACAACAAAAGTTCATATTCATTGGCCGAGCTGACAGCATATCAAGGTCAACATATTAATGGTTCTTACATTAACAGAAAAGCGGGCATAACTCACAAATTCAGTACATGCGACAGTTCTAAATTGAACGAAATAAGTTGCAGGGTAGGCATAAAGACTAGTCTTACGGCTTAATTCCCATGTACATGCGGGAACTGGGATCATTAAGTTGACCCCGAATGAACTTGGGTTGTTTGATGATTTTATGCTTCTCTGTTACAGGGTTGTGTGATCCCTTGGCTGGCAACTCATCAAATTCATCATACTCGTCCTCATCCGCAACGTCGCCGACACCCAGTACCCTCCTCTTCCCATGCATCACTACATGGTTGTTCTTATGCAAAGGGTCTTCTGCAAGTAAAATATGTGTAGCATCGTTGGCAAGAATGAACGGGTCCATGTGATATGCCATCATTGTCATGTTAACACAGGTCTTCCTGTAATCATCAACCTTTACTTGACCAAGAGGGGTCCATGAGCACCTGAATAATGCCACCTTAACTTTCACATAGTCAAGCACCCAAATCTCTTTGATGGTTCCATAGTATACCCTTTTATCAGCTTCATCTACAGTCATGCATTCTATTCGAACAAAGCTATCCTGATATGAGGTCTTCTCATCACATTCATCAATGTAGAACGTGTATCTATTTATGTCATATGCTTGGTACATCAACATCGTAGGTGATGGCTTTTGTGCCAACCACGTAGCAACGTCATCGATGGATCCTTGTGCCAAATGCTTCTTCAGCCATTCGGCATAGTTCTTAGTGTGCTCCTTCATCTCCACATCTGATGAAGGCACCATTGGTAAGAAGCTTTGGTGTATCTCTGCCAAGTGTTCTTCGGCGTAAGCGGTGAGAACTGGGCTATTAAGCAGTACCGTCAAATGGGCTTTCTCTGCCAATTCTCCGGGTGCAACCATTTGCGTGCCAGCAAGGACCGGCTTATCTTTCAGCCTTCCCTTGTGGCGAGAGAGGGGCAAACCTATAGGTCGTTGTTTCATGTATTCGGTGCAAAACTCAACCACCTCCTCTACGGTATAACCTTGTACGATGCTCTCCTCTGGATGGTTTCGGTTCCAACAAAAGCGCTTCAGTATTCCCATGAACCGCTCAAAGGGATACATGTTGCGAAGAAACATAGGACCACAATACTTTATCATGTCGACAAGGTGCACAATGAGATGGACCATGACATCAAAGAATGACGGTGGGAAAAACATCTCTAGTTTGCACAATATTCTTGCAATATCATCTTGCATATGATCCAACTCTTCAGGATCTACAACTTTCTGACATAGTTGGTTGAAGAGATCAGAGATCTCAATGAGTGTGTTCCTTATATCTTTGTCCAACAGATTCCTGATGGCCACCGGGAGGATTTGTGTCAACATTACATGGCAATCATGTGACTTCATGTGTCCCAACTTCATTTTACCTGAGCTCACATCCACGAGACTTCTGACGTTTGCAGAGTAGGAAGAGGGTGTCTTAACTGACAACAAGTAGGTGAAGAACTGTGTTGCTTCTTTTGTACTGAAATTGTAACTCTGGCAAGCTTTGATGAATTTTTCATCATCTTCTGCTTCACTCTTGCCTTTTGATTGATCAGCAAGCATATCGAGTCGTGAACCCTCACCATCCTTTCTTTTACCTTTAATCTTGAGCAGAGTACCAAGGATGCTTTCACATACGTTCTTCTCTACGTGCATGACATCGATGCAGTGACGTACACGTAGAATCTCCCAGTAAGGTAATTTCTAGAACACCGCTTTCTTCTTAAACACTTGATCCTTTGGTGTTTGTTTCACCGTCTGAGCGTGATTCTTACCAAGCACAACATTAATTTGTTTATCCATGTTGTGGACCACCTCCCCATCATAGGGTCTTGGGCCCACTTCTACCTCTGTCGTACGATCAAATTCAGCTTTCATCTCTCGGTATGGGTGATTTTTCCATAAGAACCTATGATGATGCAAATACACGGTTTTGCACGACTTGTGAAGTCCTCTGCTAGTTTTACTATCCATGCATGTGACACACCCTACATCTCCCTTTGTTTTCTGCCCCGATGTGTTGCCTAATGCTGACATATCTTGAATGGTGTGCACCAGCATCGCATGTAGATCGAAAATCTCCTTTTTGTAAGTATCATAACATTTTACAGCAGGTGCATCTATCCACACTGTCAGCAGTTCTTCTACTAGTAGCTGAAAGTAAATGTCGATGTCATTTCCAGGTTGCTTCGGCCCTTGGATAATCATTGACATCATAATGTATTTTTTCTTCATACACAACCAAGGAGCTAGGTTATATATGCATAGAAGCACCGGCCATGTGATGTGATTGGTGCTCATATCGCCAAAAGGATTCATCCTGTCAGTACACTCCCCGAGCCTTATACTTCTAGGATCCTTGGCAAAGTCTTCAAACTTGTTGTCGATAAATTACCACTGAGCCCCATCTTTCGGGTGCCTCATATACTTATCCGCAATTTTCTCATAATGATGCCACCGCAACCTCTTTGCCTCTCTAGGGTTTGCAAACAATCGCCTCAACCTTGGAATTAAAGGCAAGTATCAAACAATATTGAACGGGATTCCTGTCTTGATCTTTTCGTCCAATTTGTACTTGTCCTTTGCTCTCCTGCGCTTGTATTGTGCATGCTTGCATTCGGGACATGCACGCAAATCTTTGTACTCACCATGGTACAATATACAATCATTCACACAAGTGTGTATCTTCTGTACTTCAAGTTCCAATGGGCAAACAATTTTATTTACTTCATTTGTGCTTCTGGGGAGCACATTATCTTCCGAAAGAATTTCTTTGAAAATACCTAACATCTTTGTGAAGCCCTTGTTTGATACACCGTTTGCTGCTTTAAATCTGAGAAGCGCCAGGGTGGCACTCAACCTGGAATATTTCTTTTTGCAACTGTATACAATTCTTTCTTGGAGTCCGCATCAATGGTTGGCAGATCCTTGTACCCAATCATATCCTCGTCTGGGCCCTCAAAATCTGCAATCATAGCAGCAAAATCTGGCATATCAAGATCGTCGTCATCTGCGTTGACCTCTTGGTTTTCCAATGGGCGTTTCGGCTTTCCGGTGTTCCATTGGTAGCTTGACGCCTCTGCCCCAATGTTAGATTCGACATCCATGTGACACTGATCGGGGTTTGGCATCTTGCAGCGCTGGGTATCTTCATCCATGACCTCGTATTCACCATGTCTGGTCCAACGTGTATATCTATCCATGAATCCCCGAGAGACTAAGTGCCACTGGACATCTGCAACTACACGTGACTCTATATTGGCACAATCAACAGATGGACACAGGATGTAATCCGCATCACCAATTCTCCTCTTTGTACTTCAAGCCAAATTCATGAACTCTATCACGCCATTGATAAAATCTGCGGTATTTCGACCCTTCATCCATTTAGATCCTTCCATCTGCACCACACGAATGGTAATTAAAAACAAAACAACAACATTGATACATGGATTAACTGCTGCCCAATGATGCATGCATAAATCACAAGGCTTTATTTTCATAATTACTGAGGGCGCTCCATATTGTTATCCAGACGTTCAATGACAAAAATTCATGGCCAGTCAATTTACACGCAGAGTACTAGTACAACACTACCTTTAGGAATTGGATACCTTAATTAAGCCACTCATGAAAAGAATACCTTAATTAAGAAGTCGCGCGGCGACCTCCACCCAGCACACAGAGAAGCGTGATGTGGCGGCACGCCGAGATAGCAGGGTTGAGGAGCAAAGCTTAGTGCGGCTACTGCCTGAAGCTCGACCTCCACTATCCCGCCATCGACCGCGATGGATGTGCTCGAATCACGCCACTGTCGACCTCGACGGCTGAGCTCCTTCTATCACCCGCCGCAGACCGAGGATTGACCTCCTATGATTCTGCCACCGCCCACCTACCGAGGATTTACCTCCTCTCCGGTAGCCCTTGCCTAGGCCGCTGCCGCCATCTCTAGATGCGTACCGGCTATTTTTTTACAGATATCCGCAGAGTGGCTGTTTACATGGTATCACTATAACTCAATTATATATAGGGTAGTACATCACATACGGTTATGTAACGGCAACCGTGTCTCACCTACGTTGTCTTCTCACACGGTTTGGTGCGCAAATCATGTGTGACATTGTAATACCTGACACAAATGCCATGTATAAATAGTGTGCCATATATAGTGCCATAAGTAGTTCCCAGCCGTTATCTTATCCCCACAGTTTCCCCATTTCCCCAAAATCTCTACATAGCCCACAAATTCCCTCACGTGGAGCTGACATTGGGGGAATGCGGCGAGTGGTGTTGATGGTTTTGGTGCGGCTGCTCCTGCTTGTATCGCCGCCACGACGGCGGTTGCCGCCGAGCACTTGCCTAAGGTCATCAGAAGGCAGGTGTACTATGGATCTGAATCGTCTTATCAGGTTCCAATCTATCCCGATCTTTTTTAGCATGTCTGAAGTAGCTCCTTGCTGAATCCATCCTGAATTGAACCCCCCCCCCTCCCAGGAAAGCGATCTGCCGCCGGATCCGGAGCATGACTCCAGACTCCCACGACACGAGTTCGACTCCGAGTTTTGCACCACCAAGAAGTACCAAAAGCTGAGTTGTGTGCACAGGCACACTCCCGCTCAATCTGTATGCACAGAGGGATTCGACATTGGCAGGCGGTTTCTCAGTTGCTCCTTAGAGGTTAGTGCTAAGTTCATCATTTTACTTGAGTTAATGCCACCGCTCATCCTGAATAATATTTAACATTGGTAGGGATATGAGGCTTGTGCCTTTGTTAACTGGCTGTACAAAGAATGGCATGGCAGGGCTCGGAGTGTTATCACCAAGCTCGCAGAAGATAACGTTAAGCTGAAGAAGAAACTGGATGATCTGGAATGTACAATCAGTATGATGAAGCAATAAAGAATCAATCATAAGCAAGAGATGAAAGCAAGAGACAAGAAGGAACTAGCATGTGTAGTTGTGGTTGTCGCATTAGCCATGTTCTATGCACTGTTTGCAATGATTATTAGGGGTTTTGTTTGATAGTATTGCTAAAGCACATCTAGATGTGCTCTAAGTAATGCACATCTAGGTCATGTCCCATTGGTGTTACGCGAAGATTTGTGTAGATATTTTTCTTTGTCTTTTTTCTTTTCCTTTGTAGTTTGATTATTACTGGCTTTATCAATAAGAAGAGCTCATTGTATTCCTTGCCAACTGTCCTACTCCGTTCGTACTGTTACCGGTGCATAATCCCAAAACTCGTTCCTTGTTTTTGTCCTGAAAAAGGAAACCAGCCAAATAGCCAATAGGAGTCCTGCGCAACCCCAGGAATTTGGAGCAGCTGGGTACAAATAATTGTGGTTAGATAATACGTCAACCCCCGCTTCAATTGGCAGTTCCTCATCTCTGCATACTCCGCTTAAGTGTCCACCATATTCATCATCCCCGGCAGGCCGCACTACTTCCTGGCACACACTCTGCAGCCATGGTGAGTGACAGCGAGGACGACAGTTCGACCAGCAGTTTGGCGCCTGATTATAGGTCAACATCGGAATCATCGTGCTCGTCTTCCATGAGTCTGGCGTCGAGCCCAAACCTCGATTATATCCGGTTCATGGTAGGGACGCCACCTACGGAGTTGTCAGACGACAACCAGACGGACGATGAGCCATCAGAGGACAAAGAAGAGGACGACGATGACGAGGAGGAGGAATGGTAGAACGAGGAGGAGGAGGAGGACGACAGCAACGATGATGATGACAGCGGCGGCGATGAAAAGCCAATGGTCAGTAGCAAGAAGCGTCCTCGCCAAGACGATGTCGTGGGACCATCAAACAACAACAAGAAGAAGAAGGACTAAATTAAGCAAACTGTATATATCTGTGCTTATCCTATCAATCTCATCGCAGACGGTTAGTAATATGTATTCGACAAAGATCTTCTACATTATCGCCCATAGGTTGGTTTGTTGAACTGTTTGTCGGGTATCACACACATCTTGTTATGATGAATTGTTTGTGTTCACCTCAATCATTGCAAACGGGTCATCGGAGCAAACTGTATGTCGTATATCACACACACACATTGATATGGCTGCCCGTTTCTGTTGTTCTTCCTCATCACAAACAGTTCTACTGGATCAACTGTGTGCCCAACATCGCATACACAAGTAAATCCGAACCGTGTTTGATGCATCCATCATCGCAAACGTTTTGCACCTTCTTTGATGGTTCTTTTACACCACCGTTTGTGATTATTACATCGCACACAGTTTCGTCGAAGGGTCACTGATCGTAGTGTCACGTTAGCAGCATCCTGCAGTAGTGGAGATTCTCATAGTTGAGGGCACATGCTTCCAAACTGTTATTTCTCATGCTGATCACTCATTATGTTGGCATATCCTTGGGGATAGTTGGCAATGTGATGCTTTACCATAGTTTATGGAGTCAAATTGTTGAATTGACCTTTGATCTGACTTCCCAAATCCAGATATTCGATATTGACAAATCTGAGCATATACTGTCAACGAAGCAGGTTGTCTGGATACGGGGTGCTTACAAAAATTGAGTAGGCCCCTTAGGTGAATATCCATGGTGATCAATGCTAACTTAGACTGTCCTGGATATCTGCACCATGCGGTTCTTGCAACAAGTATCAGCCTTGCTCCTTCATTACCGCTTTCTTGCTTGGATCCTTGGCTGAGGGAGCAGGGTCATATTGTTTCTCTGTGTGACCATGAGTGCAATATCCTGACAGGCGTAATCTTATCCGCATCTTCTGACATGGTGATATTGTTTAAATGGCAGGCTCATCACCTCTCAAGTTCTGACCATAGGGTAATGATCATCCGAACCCTTGCAAGAAATTGGCAAATAAATCAGTAGCCACCAGAACAGTCTTTACAACTCAGATCTGGGACATTATTGAAATAACTCAACCACAGCTCAAGTCGGTTGAGAAGTAGCTTAGAGCATGAGACCGTGTTGATAAGAAGAATGCGGCAACCCCCCCCCCTAAGATAGTCGAAAAGCAGTTATAGGGATACTATCACAAAAAGAAACTCAACAGTTGTACGAGACAACCGGAAAGCAGCTCAGAACTCGTGGCAGTTGTTGAATAGAGAAATAAAAATCGGCATCCACCCCGGATAGCTAAAAACATCTCAGATCACAGGCATGGTGCCTTCACTGGAGAAAAGAAGACAAGGGCTCCTCAGGATCATATTCCAGGTTCAGAGGTACTTGTACTGAGCTCACTATTGTCGTCAATCTTCATAATCCTTTGTCACAGTGCGGTGTATAGCTGGCTTCCTTCTTTTAACAATCCTCATGTGACTGTCAGATCCGCATTTAGTGACTTGTAATACCTTGGTGGTATGCTGACCACATATATATGAGAATATGATTCTCGAGGCAGACTTGCGCTCTGACTGATTCTTGCTTCTAAACTATTGCAGATCTGATTCTTGAGATGCACTACCAAAGGGTGTCAATTCACGGTGTACTCTCTTGCACCAATGTCATACTGAGGGAGATTAGATGGCTTATGCTAGAAGCCATCAGACTATCTTGTTGAGGAAGACTGGGTATCATACTTTAGAAGCTTCCCCCCTTAAAGAATATGCTGGGGAAAGACTCGATACCTTATGTTGAAAGCTTTCATGATTGCTTACTACATAAGACAAGGTACCTTGCATGGTAAGTCATCCATGTATCGTACTGAGGAAGATAGATGAATCTTGCTTTGGAAGCTTCTCTGGTAGCTTGCGATGGAGGACTAGGTTGCTTACACCAGAAGCTTCTCATTGTGATATATGGACCGACTACCCCATATATCTACCATCTTAATATTTCTGTTGTTGATTTCTTGTTTGAATCGGGGGTTTGCTGGACTATCCTCCTTTCTGAGTATATGGCACACCCTTGCTTGCTTCCAGGTATATCGTGTTTCAAAATCATTCTCAACGAAGAATCAAACCTTCGATCTGAACCATACCTTTGACTGAGATTATACTGTTGGTCTTGCACATGGCTTCTCTTCTTGCTGATTTGATCATTTCTGCTATGAAAAGTGCACACTGGGGCAAACTTGATTATCCGTATCATGATCAGATATCCCCAAATCTCAATGCAGTTGGCTAAGAATTCCATACTGTTGTGAGGAGTGCACGCTAATGCAAACTTGATACTGACAGTCCATCCAGGATTTCTTTTGCATTCAGATGACGTATTCCAATCACTCTAGTCTACTGATAATTCCATTTTGTTTAGCTGAGTTTCCAAATATATGCATTCCTTGCTGACTCTTCGGGTTCGGTGTCAGTTGATGAACAACTTTAATAAGGGGAAAATTTGTAACACTGAAGGCCCAAAGAAAGAAAGAAAAGAAACAATGAAAACAAAAGCACACAAGAACACAAAGCATACTAATAATATTAATATAATCAAGCAATATCAAACATTACTACTACTCACACAATAATATGCATGCACGCCTAAGCACACAAATCTCGCGGAAACTCTGGTAGTGCGGTCTAATATGCTGTGGCGGTGTGCACGAAAGTGAAATCTGCGTGTGGAAAGAGTTGGTGTAACCAAGGCTACACCAAGCGCTGGCTGAACACTGGTTGGATCTGGATGGATATAGATCCAAGGATGGACTTGGTGGTCATGAGGCGGAACACAAAGGTCACGACCACATCATCATCAAGCATACAAAAGACAATTGTACACGTCCAAAGAATGGAATGATAGGGAAAGATAGTGAAGGAAAAGCAAGGGCTTGCTAGCATTGCCCTTTTTTGGTAACAAAGATCAGTAAGGGTTGCCAACGGGACGAGATGGATGGCACAATTCGGGATAGAGACAAGTCTATCACCGAAATAATATGGGTGGATAGCGAAAAGATATTGATGCGATACCTGAGCATGACTCCTGAAAATGGTGTCTGGAACACTCAATACGAGGGCATCACTCTGCTGGGACAGAGATGACGCGGGACACCGAAGAGTAGGCATGCTAAGAAGGAGGGTGCACATAGTGGATCGAAACCGATGCCACCTACACTCACAACATTAACCATTAGTGACAAGATAATGAGTCTATATGCATGCTATGCAAAAAACAAATGCAGCAGTCAAGTGCAACAAGCCAAATGGATTCTATACTACCGCATTCTAACGTTCACGCGAGCTAGAGCGTCCTACAGCCAGACCTGCTCTGACCAAGCCTATGGCATCCCAGCTCAGAGAAACCGGACGCCCCATATTCCAGCCCAGAGATCAAGGAGAAGTCTTCTGGAATACGACACTACTTAGCATAGAACAAACCAGCTCTTTATTGCAATCTATATTGGGTACCAGGGTTACATCGGCACGGCGACACTACGCCTGCCACAATTGCTCTATGCAAGCAGCAGAACAACACGAAGCAGTGGAACAATGATGATGGTGGTGAACTCCACTCCGCTAGGACTCTGGCTGGAACGCTTATCCTAGCTCGCAAACAAGGAATCCATGGCAAACAAGCAATCAAATCCAGCTTGACCTGCAAACTGGCATGACACGCCAGGTCAGTACATTGAATGTACTTGCAAGCTCACAACAACCAAAAGCAATCAAGACAAACAACAGCATGGCAATTAGAGGTTCACAAGAATTAACATGGTATCATCAGAACCAAATGGAATAAACAACATGATCCCGCTAGCACAATATGAGCATGGCATGAACATATAAACATGATGATATTAACATGATGACACTATCATGCACCAACTTACTCTGCTCGAGGTTACCTCATAACCATCACATGCATCACTTACCAACATCGGACATCACACGATCATCTTAGGATCCAATCAAGCTTGGTATAAACAATACCGTAGTAATCATTACATGACCACAAGGAGCTTGACCTTTACCCTAGATTCTCGCATAACACCACAAATATCCAACAACTCGGTATCATCGATACCATGGTGAGACTCTCACGATCACATAAAGATCAACCAACTTATTTCATCATCGAACTGGGGTTGTTATTAAACACATTATTACTATTGACCCATAGTGTGACCAACTACGAACTGGGTCCTTATCCGCAGGCGCGGTTATCGATAGATTTAACACACACTCTGCAGAGGTAGCACACTTTACCCACACCACGGAACCCATGGCCTCGCACTCCCATACGTGTGGACCAACGATGTTCCGACAAACCGATCTACTGCTATGACACTCTCCCGGCCACTCCGACCAATTCCCCTGTGGTCTAAGTCATGGGTGGCCCCGTGCCTACCAAAGGCATCAACAGGCACTATCGTGGCAAAATAAACGGTCCCAAACGGGGACATGGATCCATACAATACCAACAGGCACACAAGGCTTATGCCGTCCTACCCGGCCAAGGTAGCGCCCGCGCATAACATTCCCTTGTTGGAGGCACCGGTGAGAGGCATGACAATAAACCCAGTTAGGACCTCCCCATAAAAGGCAAATGTGGTTGCACTGGTCAGCTCGATATGGTGGCACCATGACTCAGCCAACAGATGTTCAAGTTCATTATTATCCGGTTAAACTTGAATGCAATAAGTCGAGTCATAAAAATTAACATGATGCAAGTACGATGCATGAGCATGATATCAACATAAGCATGAAGGTGCAGCTTAATCATCGAGCATAACTACAATGAAGCATTTATCCAAATGAGCATGGCATACTAACGAGCATGATTATCACAAGCATAACACTACTCACAATCATAGCATAACCACTAGCATCAGAAGTAAACACCATGCAATGACATAACGATAACACTACCATGCAAGCATTTAACCAACGGGATGCAAAGGAACAGATATAGCAATGGCACTTGGAACAGATGATAGTCACGCACTGAAGGCCATCACCAACATCAACATGAACTACTAGCAAGCATGAACATATGAAATTAATACTAGCAAGTAGTTCATGATAACCGAGTGCAAGAGAACATAGCATGATGGTAACCACTGATCCATAAGCATATTCGAAATAACGACAACCATAGCGAAACAAACAAACAGTTATTAAAGATTCAAGTTGAAAACCAATGCTACTGCATGGCTATCATGCAAATGGTGGTTGTGGCTTGCCTGGGGATGAAGAAACCACTGGGGAGAAGTGCGGAAAGCTCGCGGAAGAAATCATCGGAAAAGTTCCTCTCTTAGAGGGGGCTGATTAGGGGCAAGGGCAATAAGGTCATTTTCAATATGTCAAACCACAGTGAAAATGACGCAAACAGAACAGGCTCGACGAGACAAAGATGTGGGCGTTGGATTCACCTCAATCAGAGTTACGGATGAAAAGTTGTGGCCGTTCACTTTTTAGGCAAAAAAGAGCTAAAACAGTGAACATTCACAAAATAAACACTTTGGCCGGCTGAACTGAAAGGAGAAAGCGCATAATCTGAGAATATGTTTTCAGAATGGGGAAGCGTATTTCAAGCCATAGTAGAAGCAGAGTACGCTTTCAGAGAAGTGAAAGTGTATTTCTGTCTGAAGCACAAGGAAATACGCCTTCCTAAAGAAGAAAACATAGTGGCCAGAAGACGTTTCCACTTACGTTGGCGTGGTGGGGTGGGGTCAACACCATGCGGCTGACTGGTGGGGTCGCAGGCGACGCGGGGCCTGCCTGGCCCGTTGTCGTCTTCTACCTCGCTCGCGCCCGCGAGGCAGAGGCACGGCGCACGGTGCCGGCGCACCGTTCGGGGCGCCAGGCACACCGCTGGATGCAGGAGACCAAGGCAGTCCCGAAGGGGCAGGGCACGGCCACCAGGGACCTCGAGGTCGTGGAGCACATGGGCCACAACAAAGGGGAGCTACGGGTGGCATTTGGCATCATGGTCAGAGGCCATGAAAGGAGGAGGGGAAGGGCTAGGGTGGCTCCGGGGTGTGGATGGGGGCCTCTGGAGGTGGAAGAAGGAGGGGAGACGCAAGGGCCTGCTCGGATTCGAGCGAAGCCCAACGGCGGCTGCAGCGGCCATAGGAGACGGGGAGAGGCTCCAGGAGTAATTGGAGGGACTGGGCGGGGTTCTTGGAGGATGAGGAGGCTATAGATGAGCTCGGAGTGCCATGGGGATGCCCATAAATAGGCGGGGCGAGGCGGTTCGAGCCGTGTGCCGCCGCGGGAGGTCCGTCCAATGCTCTGGCAATGGCAGCAATCATGGGAGGACGCGGGAAGGCGACGAGGGAGGACGCGGACGAGGCGTAGAGGTCATGGAGACAAGGCAGAGCTCGGGGACAAGAGGAGGCAGAAGACACGGGGTGGAAGACGACACGGTCATGGGCAGGAACTGTGTAGCGACGGCGACGGCTCACCAGGGAAGCAAACTGAGGGGGCAGGAGCTCCAGAGGGACATCGACGGCTCGGGGAAGCAGCTAGACATGGCTAGGCGATGAGGGGACACGTGCACAAAGAGGGAGAAGAAGACAGAGGCGCTAGAGCGTGCGGATGACATGCCAAAACGGTTGTCACCATGGGCACTGGTGCACATAGTGCACGGTGGTCGGCCAAACTATGTCTAGGGGACAAGGGAAGCAGAGGAGAATGCCAAGGAGAAAGAAACCAAGCATAGTGCTCACTGGAGTGGTCACAGGTAGCAAGAATACAAGTGAATGGCAAGGTGTTTGGAGTTTGCTGTGGCTCACGTGTGTGGAGATTAAGGATGATCTTTGACTGGGTTTGATCACTCACTAAGGTGACTAAGATGGCAGGGTTTCATCTTAAGGGGAGAGGTTTAACTAGTAGTTGTTGTCTAAGTGCATATTTCGTCCAGAAAATGAAATTGGATGGTGTACTCACATAGAGGAGCAACTTGAGCTCAAATTGGGCAAGGCAGAGTTATTTGGTCATATAAAGATGCTGCAAAAAGTTTTATACCAAATGGACAAGCCAAAATGGTACTTGCTTCACAAGCATCTCCACTGACCAGAAACTTGCAAAAATTCTAGAGGGAAAATGCTCGATGGATTGAGCCACAATTTGGTGAGGGAGTTTATATGGATAAGAGAAGGTCTAGAAAAATTTGCAGCCATAATGGAGCAAGATAAAATATACTTGCTTCATAAACTAAAAATTTGGACAGAATCAAAGAATTGAAGATGAGCTCACATGGAGTCATGAAATGAGCTCAACTTTGGTGGAGGGCTATGATATGATGATATTGAGGTCATGCATAAATTGCAACTCATTTGGATATGCCTAGCTTGTACCTCCTTCACAAAGTTTCTTTCTAGACAAAAACTTTGGAAAATCATTAATAAATAATTACTAGGCAAATGAGGTTTAATTTTGGCATGTGGCAATGATATGGATAGGAAAAGATCCCCAAGAAGTTTGAGGTGAATTAGGCAAAGGAAACTAGCACTTGTTCACAATGTGCCATTTAGGGCAGAATAGGAAAAAAATTATTTGAGGATTATTTTTTAACATGGCAATGAAAAGTTTTGCCATATTTGAGCAAGATATGACCCAAAAAAATCATGAGAATTATTTGGGAATTTTAGGAGTGATGGAAATATAGGTTGCTTCACAACCTAGGGCAAATTGAGTTATTCCTTTAATAGAAAAGGAATATTCCCAATAAAAAGAATATTGGGGTTTGGGCTAGGATGAAAATGACAGGGTCTTGGGAAGGATTTGGGTATAACAAGCCACTCTAGAAGGAAAGAAGAGGTCATTTCTTCAGTTTCCAGACCACATAGCCATGGAAAAAGAAAACTCAGGCAAAATCCTCAGAAAATTAAAAGAAAAAGGAAGGGCCAAAAATCAGGCTGTGACAAAGACCCTCTCCAGCATCGGACCGAGACAAGTGGATATAATCTACAATCCGAGCAGTAGCTGCTATGTTTTGAATTGGAGGTGGAATACCTTGTACTTCTTCTGCGATTCACTCGGGAACAGTTGCCACTGCCGCCGATTGGAGCTTGGGGGTTGCCTGCGAGTGCGACCATCGAGTGATTTCTGGAGCTCTTCGAGACATGCATGCTCAGTCGGAGTGGATATGCGCACGGCCTCCAAAGCTTGGGCCTCGGCGGTCGTGCCGATGATGGGAGTCTGAAGGACTTGCTCGTTCCTGCGCAGCAGGTCTTCTCTTTGCTCAACGGTGAGGGGTTGTGGGAAATACTCATCTTTGGAATGCGATGGACCATCGCCTCCACCCCCACCGCGGGAATACCCTGGCGGTCTATGTTGAGAGCCGACCATAATTTCTTCCGCCGTTGGGTCGCTGCTCTCGCACTCGGAAGGAACATCCGAGTGATCTGACAACAGATCGATCAAGTCATAGAGGGAATCATCAGGCTTGATTGTCGTGATCTACAGAGTGGATAACTGATGAGACACCGCATGCTTAACCCACTGCTGGAGCCGAGAGTGACTGGATTGCTTGCGATGGCGAGCAGTGGGGAAGAAAGACGTTTCTAGGGCTGACTGATACTGAGTCGACGGCTGTCGGAAGAGGACGCTACAGGAGTTTGTGTGGAAGTGCACTGCCCCGTGAATAGGGAGTACCTCGACATCCAATATGGGCTTCTCGGAGGAACACCAAATCATTGGCAATGAAGCTGAGAGAACCGAGACAGATTTCGTGACCCGGGGACAGTCCGCCGCTGGAAACCATGGTGAAGATGTTGAGAAAACGCAACCATGCCGGAAGTCTCCTAGACGCCTGCCCCATGGTGGGCGCCAACTGTCATGGGAATAGATTTGACAGTAGATTATAGGGGTGTGTATAGGAGTGCAGAGTCTAGCTACAGTGAGGTTTTACACCCGGATTTACGAGTTCAGGCCCCTCTCGAAAGAGCTAAAGACCCTACGTCTCGGTGCTGCAGGAGCATGTTTATCTGTATTGTTGTGATATAAGAGGTGCAAACCCTTATGCAGGGGTGGAGGGGTGGCTTATATAGAGTCCGCTGGCCCCTCATAAATGCCCCCGTTTCTCAAGGGTTCAATGGAGAGGTTAAAGGGTGCAGGCGTTAGAGGTAACACCAACATTAGATGATCTTTACGGTGGAAAACTGATTGTCTTACCGTTGCTATCTCAGGGTGACTCTTGGTCTACTGTTGCCGAGTGACGCTTGGAGCTTCGAGTGGGTAGATACGGCTGAGTGATCGTGAGGCTTTTGAGTGGATCTCTACATCCGAGTGACTTGTAAGCTGCAGGCATTCCAGTAAGTGACTCTTTCCTAGCTTTGTGGGCCTTGGACTCTTGCATGTGGTGTCCTTGGGTAGGGTGTGTAGGTCAGGCCTAGGACCCTACCCCAGATACATGGCCTCGTCACCCTCCAACCTATATATACTAGAGGTTTTTGGCCCTTCGAGACACTCAAGTTTTGGAGCCTACTCTAGTTCTCTAGTTCTAGTTCTAAATTGGAGTTGATCTAATTAGAGCTATAACTAGCTCTCTAATCCTCATAACAGAGAATCCCAGCGTGGTTCTCTTCCTTTCTCTCTGTAATTCTCCAGCAATGGTTAGCTCTGGACGGTGAAGCATTGCTGGATCGTGAATCTTGTATGTTTGCAAACTCTAGAGAGGTTGTGCTTTCGGTCTTGGGTTTGAGGGACTTCAATAACAATGTACACCAACTCTTCTTCCACCACAACTCGAAGTTAGTAACGATCTAATCTAGACCTTCTAATGCATCTTCATTGTGTTCCTGGATCATGATCGTAGGATGATTTTATTGTTTTCTACTACGTTTCCCAACAGGAGCAACAAGGCTAGCGTGATGAGGTCTGAGTCTCCAGAGCGATGAGGTTAGCATGGTGGTCCGAGTCTGCGGCATGTTGATTGTTAGGTATATAGCCTAACTCTTTGAAATATGCCCTAGAGGCAACATGTGATGATGTTATGTCCTGTGTATTTATGAGTTGTTTATGTTGTCTTTGAACATCATCACTGATACATATCAATAAGTATGTGACATTCTTCTGAGACTTTATATTGTATGATGATTAATCTAGTTGTCTCTAGTTGATAAGTTTGTGCGGACACATATCCTTGGACTAGTATATGCTTTGATTGATCACTATATTTCGCAAGTTATGGGCATGGAAATGGTAACTTGATAGTAGGTACTCATGGATGGGATCACCGAGTCGGACATACCCATTTTGTGTTGTAGCAAGATATTGTCATATGTTAGTCTCAAGTACTACATGCATATGGAATTAAGTATCACTGAAATGTGTGTATTTAGACGGGTTTTAGTGTGTAGATTCACTCATTTCAGTTACAGTTAATTCTGGATGGAGGGAGTATAATGCATATGACATATTCTAGACTTGAGGTCCTCATATGTTCTCGAGATGAGGACTGACTCACTTAGGGTCTATCAAATGGTGCATGTAACTTGTTACTTATAAAGTCACCTCCGATGAGTCATGAAACATGCCGCCAAACATGATTGGCTAAGATGACATTTGCCCCTCCTATTCATCGAGATATTCTCTAGGTCCTCTCGAGTGATCAAATTTAGAGACCATGGTCATGCGACTTGTGTTAGGTGTTAGCCCATTTTCAGGAATCTATACCACGGCTTTGAGAAGGGATGTTGAGCTACCAACAAGGGTGACAAGTACTCGACTTGAGCTCGATGACATATATCCTAAGGCAAAAGCAATTTTTCCATATAAAATATGGGAAGTGAGCCTCCCATATTATTTACCCATGTACCTAACCCTATTATTATTTACCTATATACTTTGTTGCAAGTTTGTAAACTTGAAAAATATGACTATGTATTGTTGTTTATGATTATGTGTTATTGTTCTGATGTGCTGCTATTTATGAGTAAGTGACGTTTTTTATAAGATTGTTTTCTGATACATCTTAAACGTATCTATATTTTTTATGTTTAACTATAATTATATTATTACCTTTGAATGCTTTTTATATTATATTTTTGGAGTAACTTATTAATTTAGTGCCTAGTGATAGTTCCTGGGTTTTTTTGCATGTTTTTGGTTTCGCAGAAATTCCATATCTAGGAAGATCCAAACACAATGAAAATTTACGACAATTTTTTATGGAAAACAAGAGACTCTAGAAGCTCCAAGAGAAGGCCAGAAGATGCACACAGGTCCCACAAGCCCAGGGGCGCCGCCTACCCCTTGGTCACGCCATCCAGGCTTGTAGGACCCTTGGAGCTTTGTTTGACAAAATTCCTCTGCCTATAAATCCCATAATTCCTGAAACCCTCACAGAGAAAGACGGGAGAATTTTATCACCGTCGCAATCCTCTGTTCCAAAGCAATCCCAGCTGGATCCTATTCCAGTGCTGGCTGCCGGAGGGGGAACTTGCCATGGGAGGCCTCTTCATCAACCTTGCTACCTCCATGATGATGTGTGAGTACTTTCTTTAGGACCTATGGTCCATAGTAGTAGCTATATGGCTTGTCTTCTCTCTCTCTTTTGGATCTTCAATACCAGGTACCTACAGACCAAACAGGGTAGTGTATCACTTTCACAGAAGTATCCCAATGAGTAATCGTCCCAACAAAGAGCGGAGGAGAGTATTTATGGAGGCGTTTCTGTCACACACAAGGTGTCACAACTCTTGTGTGAAGTACTGTTAGAGCTTCTGCAAATACTGTTACTGTCTTGGGCAATTGATAAACTAAATAGGCTAGTGAAAAGGAGGATTTAAAAGTGTCTATTAGAAGACTAATAAAAGTAAATAACAAGAGGTTGAAATGTAAACGGTGTTTCCTACAATGAAGAGATTAGGTGCGGAGAGAATTTAGTTCATGGTAAGAATATATGCATTGTGCCAGTGCGACGGTAATACCAGTTACCTTGTATTGTACTCATAGTATTTGATATAAACTTTTTATAGGCGGTTCTCCCTAGAGTTATGAAACCCCTCCACTAGGGATTACATTTCATTTTTTGGTCCTACTTCTCCATTGCCACAGAGTGGTCGTTCCCACAATTAAGGTCATAAGACCGGAACCAAGCACTAAGTTCAATGGATCGCTGTTATCTCATATTGTCTTTGGTTCTCATAGATATCTCAACCTGTCACATCAGAGGTCACAGAGTTCCTAAACAATATGTGTTACCTGTGTAGGTCTTGAGATCATGTTGCTTGGGCCCTTAAATTGGACAACACGCATAGGGTTCACCATAGCTTAACAACATACTAAATAGATCATACTACTATGAATTCAAGACATATAGAATGGGCACATATCAATCTTGCCACTTACCTACATCTCCCACACCCATGGAAATTACTCACACATCATAAGAGGGGAATCAATCACAATAGAGAGAATAACCATGAACACCATATCAATAATAATGAGGGGGTCCACAATGAGATGAAATGGTACTCAAATAGTCTTGATCTCAGATGAGATGGAGTAGAGATTACAAGTTCCAATCCCTTTTACAAGAGTGAAAGAGATGATGATGGTGATGGAGATGAAAGGACCAAAAACTACGATGATCTTCCCCTCTCCTGTTCTGGATGGTGTGGCGGCAGCTAGGGTTCTCTTCTCCTCGAGGCACCTTCACAAAAGTGGCTTATATAGATGAGGGGTGAGGGAGTCCTGATACGTCTCCAACGTATCTATAATTTTTATTGTTCCATGCTATTATATTACCCCTTTTGGATGTTTATGGGCTTTATTTTATACATTTATATCATTTTTGGGACTAACCTACTAACCGTAGGCCCAGCCCGTATTGCTGTTTTTTCGCCTATTTCAGTATTTCGAAGAAAAGGAATATCGAACGGAGTCCAAATGGAATGGAACCTTCAGGAGCGTGATTTTTTGGAATGAACGTGATCCGGAGAACTTGGAGTGCAAGTCAAGAAGCAGCCGAGGTGGCCACGAGATAGGAGGGTGCGCTGTCACGACCGGGTTTTCCGAATATAAATTTCCAGAAAAGACCGTCGTGCTCATCAGCCCCAGGATTACTGTTAGCTGATGAGGCTCCAACTTGATACAGAAATTCCAAGCAAAATACAAAATATGTAGTACAAGACCATTCTGGCCTATGAGTACAACAAATGGTTTCTAGTGGTTGATGGCGGAAGCGGTTTGTGGATCATCAGTGTCTATGGACTCCATTTCCCACGGGAACAGCTGACCAGGTTAACTCCTATCTTCGCGAGGCTGCTATCTCCATTGTGTGGGTTCCGGGGCTGGCATCGCGTCGCTCCTCTCCGAGCAAGAAAATCTGGCCAAGACAATAGCCAGGGACAAGCCAGTGAGTACTTTGAATGTACTCGCAAACATTATGAACACAGGTATAATATAACAATGATGTGCTAAAAATATTTTATGCTCATGACGTCAGTCACAAAGATAAATGAAACTCTGATGCGTGCAAGCAAGTTATTTATAAAAATGCAATAACATGGTAGTATTGAAATTTATGAAACAAATAACAAGCAATGCCACAGTCGGGCGTCTTAGCGACACCACATAAAGGGCTTTAAAAGAAATGCCACAGTCGGGCGTCTGAGCGACACCACATAAAGGGCTTTAAAAGAAATGCCACAGTCAGGCGTCTGAGCGACACCACATAAAGGGCTTTAAAAGAAATGCCACAGTCGGGCGTCTGAGCGACACCACATAAAGGGCATTAAAAGAAATGCCACAGTCGGATGTCGGGGCGACATCACAGAAAGGGCTTTAAAAGAAATGCCACAGTCGGACG
>NC_057801.1:588121181-588128677 GCF_018294505.1 Triticum aestivum | reverse complement strand
CACCACATAAAGGGCTTTAAAAGAAATGCCACAGTCGGGCGTCTGAGCGACACCACATAAAGGGCTTTAAAAGAAATGCCTCAGTCGGGCGTCTGAGCGACACCACATAAAGGGCTTTAAAATAAACAATCATAGTGAATATCCCGGAGGTAGAACCATCCCAGAGATACTCGATAATAACAATAATATCACGGGTTAGTCAACAATAATAATAATCATAGTTATCACAAGTCACGAGTAGTAATTCCATTTCTGGTTAACCGTTTCACCTCCGAAGACCGACACTAAGACTGACACCTGACCCATCCCAGACTGTAATCCTTAACCATGGACACGGCTATTCGAATAGGTTTAATCTCTGCAGAGGGTGTACTCTTTACCCACGAGTAACGGATTTCTTTAGTCCATCGGGACTAATTCCGTCTACGGTCTTTTTGTTGAAAACACAGCTAACTTGCACACACCAGCTTATCTCACACGTGTCTGGAATCACCCACGACACCTGTTAAGCAAACTCTAAGTGGGGAGGCTACAACCTCGCGTAGCATGGGATCAAATTTATATCGCGCGCTCTAAGGGGTGGCCTCCCCTCTCGGTCCCAACCGGAAACACCCATGCCCCCGAACCAGGTGGCCTGCCTACCAGCTACAACCGGTATCTTCCACCATGGCCTCTCTGTACAGTGTGTGCTAGAAAGAGGTTGACAACTTACTGAACCGTACTCTACTTGCTGTAGAGACGAGTGGTAGTACGAAACAAGTATGGGGGTTACTGGCACAAGACTCGATCTACGGTCGACTCAGGAGGTTTAAGTATTCCCTGCATGGTTAGTATAACGAATATATTTCAACCAACAGAGTCACTGCTCATATCACCTTACCATGCCATACCAGACATAACCGTCCCGACGGAGACCGGCGACAAACTCATGCCTACCCAAGGCAGAGGTTTTCCCGGGTTCCTGCCGGTATGCATGCAAGGCACACGAGGGTGTTTATCATCACAAGTGTGTCCATTTCCAACAGCATGGAAATCAATAACATGCACCCATGCATATGATCATATCACATGAAATAACAAGTTTCTCCAAAGTGAGGTGATGTTATGAACGTGTCATCGAACACACAAAAAAATATTATGCCGGGGTTCAGAATGCTTGCCTTCAATGTGTGGAAAGGCAGGGTGCACTCCAAAACTTGAAACATTTCTCCTCTCTTCAAAAATCCTATTTTAGCAATATAAAAGAATTAACACAAAAAAACCGCACCAAAAGTTGTTCTAAAATTTTTTCAAATAAATCTTAAAATAAACTAGGTGAAATTTGAGAGAGGTAGGAAAAAGAATCATTTCATTTGGACTTATATTTTAAAAGTTATAGCCAGTCAAAGATTTGGTCAAATCTGTTTTTAAAATAAAACAGAAAAGAAAACGTTTCAAACGAGATTACGCTTTCGGTGCAGAGGAGGCGTACTTGAGGCTTTACGCCTCCACTTAACCACGTGGACCGGCGCTCGGTCTCTGACGGTGGGCCCGCCTGGCCCACTGGTCAGGTTTGACCAGTCGCCCGCGTCGTCTCCCTCCTCTGCCCGAGTGGAGCGGGGCTTCGGTGATCATCGCTGGTGAACGGTGGCTCCGTTCGGGAAGCTGAGGCCACCAATGGATTCAGGGGGCCGAGGTGGTCACTCCGGTAGTCGTAGGGTCGTCGGGGGTGGAGGAAATCGCCGGCGGCAAGCTCCGTGGCGGAGGGAAGCTTCGGTGGCGGAGTGAAAATTCTCCCGCAGTGAGCCCCGATCGAAATCGAGTAGAGGGAAAGGTTCACGGAAGGATGAGGAAGCTCTTGGTGGAAAGAACGGAGAGGGGGAGGCCCTGGTGGTGCTGAATTGGCCCGGGCAGTGGTGGCGGCCGCAGTTGCCGGAGGTGGGGAAGAAGACCTCCCCGGGTCGATTGGCTGCCATAGGAGAACTAGGGGAGCATTCTAAGGTTGCCTGTGTGCCCGGGGAAACTCGGGGGTCTCCTTTTTATAGCTCGTCGAGGTCAGTTCCGCGGCGACCGTGGATAAGCCCTCCGGCGAACCGCCTCTCTGTAGCCAGGGCGACGTGGCGGCGAGGAGCGCTAGTGGACACACTCGCGGATTAGCACGCGCTGTTCCAGGGGCCAGGTGGCGAGCGGAGGAAGGTTCGGCGGCGCCGACATGGGCAGAGGCTGTCGGGCGGCGGCAGCGGCTAGCGCTTGGCCTGCCGGGCGCGGCGAGGGGCGGCTTGGCGCGTAGCTATGAGAAGGGGAGCGCGTGGCGTGATGCCGCGGAGCGAGCCAAAACCGTGGGGCCAGCGTGTCGGCTCGGCGCACGGGTCGTGCAATACGCGCGCTCTGGGCGCGTCCCGTGCACGCACTGAGTGTGCTCGACGAAATGCCAGAGCATGCTAGAGGTCGCGGTTGAGGCTGGGGGTTAACAGGTCTAGGTTTGGGCTTGCAAGGAGATCAGTGGACAGGCTGGTTTGGTCAGGGGATCAGGTTCACAGTGCAAACCAAAAATTCATGCCAACACAGATCCTGCCCATAAGGTGTTTGGCAAAATGCCAAGGGCACTTAGGCAAGTCTTGGAGTGGTCAAAAACTCCAGATGGAAGTCTCTTTAGATGTACAAGAGGGTGGTGGGTTTAGTTGGTCAAATGCAGCAACTTGATAGTGCAAGTTTTACAAAACTTCAATTCTGGACAGAAAGCAAATGGCATTGTGCAAGCACTTAGAATCATCCAATGGGTCCACTCTCCTGGACTTAAGGGTTTGGCAAGGGGGACTACCAGTAGAAAAAGTAATCATGGATATAGGAGCAACTAAAATGGTGGTTGCTGTACAAATCCTCAAATTGGACCAGAATGGAAAAGAGGTTGATTCACTCAAAATTTTCAAAGAACAACCCTAGGTTTTTGCATAAAGTTGAATCATATGCTACTAATAATATCCCATAATTTTGGTGGAGGCCAGGAAGAAATATTTAAATGGGTTGTAGTGCAAAATGCACTCTGGACCAGAGAAGAAAAATTGAGTGTAGGGCTCAAAATATTTCATGAATGAAATATATTTTTGCATAAAAGTGATTTAAAAACATCACATGACATCTCCAAATTTTTGTGGGAATTTGAAGTGAATCTATCAAATGGTTGTAGTTCAAATATGGCCATTTAACCTTGAAAAACCATTTTCAAGAAAGTAAAGATCAAGCAACTTAATTATTTAATTAGTTATATTAAATAAGGGAAAGTTTCTCTTGAGAGATTAAATATGTCCAATGACATATTTGAAAAAAAAAATCTCTTTGGGAAAAACTCATCATCACAGGGAAGGAAATGATTTAAAAAAATCAAAAAGGAGCTCAGATATCCAAAGTTTTAATTCCTGGCAAAAATTTTAATTCATTAAAACAAGGCCAAATTTTTGGGGTGTCACAATACTACTCCCCTTAAGAAAAATCTCATCCTCGAGATTTGTTAAAAGCTGTGTTAAGAAAATACTACGCAATAAAGATGTGGCTACAGTGAGAGGGTAATAAGTGGTGAAAAACCACAGTGTGAAAACTGGTGCTGCTTGGAAGAGTCTATGGTTCGGGACAAAATCGTGAGATTTCTGCGCTGGATAAAAATTTAGAATAACTCCTAAATTTAGATATACACTGGTCGTACCCAAGAGCACAGTGCTCTCTCTGGCCGACAGGTGGACCCGGGGTCCACTGTCAGTCTCCTCTTCTCCCTCTGGCTCTTTCTTCTTCCTCTCTCCCGCGCGCTTTCTCCACCGGCGACGCCTAGTGTGTAGGGCATCTAGGCCGTACCGTGGTAGTGCGCGGCGTGCTAGCTGCCGGTGCAGCATGCACTCACCTCGCGGGCCAGCGCGCTGTCGGCACTGCTCGCGGATTCTACTCCGAACACCGGTGATCGGCGACGAGCGGCGTTGGTGGACTTCGCCCACCGTACACCGGGCTCGAGCTATAAAACGGTCGGGGTGCCTCTCTCTTCTTCCTCGCACCTGGCCTCACTTCTCCTCCTCCTCCCTCCATTACTGCTTACAAAAGCTCGGGCTAGGCTCTAATGGCGGAGGCGATGCCGGACTGGTTTGTGGTCCTGATATGCGGAGGGCTGGCGACGCTGCTGGGGCTCTCTGTGCTCCTGTGCGCGATGATCCTCGATGAGTGTCGTGATGCTGCTGCTAGGGTGTTGGCTCTCCGCGGTGGTGGTGATCATGAGGAGTAGATGGGAGTGTGCCGGGTGCTAACTGTTGTTAGGGGGTGATTAGCTGGATGTAACGCCGTTGCAAAGTTTTGCAAACAGTGTATGTGTCCGAATGACTATGGTTGTGAGTCTGCTGCGTGGTGCTGTGTGAAATTAATTAATCCACGTCGTGAGAAGGGGCCGGTGTAGCAACTCAGGGAAAAGAAATCTCACTCCAGAATTTTGCGAGGGAAAAACAGTTAATTTAAAGGAGTATAAACCACGACAAAAACTACATACATTAGTAGAAGCCAAAAATTTGACTCGTCATACAAACTCAGGATATCACGCATAGATCACACACATAAATAAATGTTGCAAATAATGAACACTGCAGCGCCGTCTAAAATGGAAATGGTAACTGGACGGGGTCCTGATAAAATGTCTCTGGTAAAGGGATACACTCGTCTTCTATCGGGGAAAGTGGATTGACCAGTCGATGTATGCGTCTCTCCGGGTCGGGCCTCAGTGGTCTGCCGATGGCAATCTGAGGATTTAAATCTGCGAGGCTCTGGAGATAATCCATCACTCGCTGGTTCAAATGATCTTGAGCAATGATGTACTGGATAAGGTTGGCTAGCACTGGGTCTCTCTCAATGCGTCCACCGGGAAAAGATGTTACTTCTCCGGGTGTTGCACGGCTCGGAAAGTAATAATATCCTCGTTCGCGGGCATAGGGTACTGCGGATCGAAGACGAGCAATCGCTTCTTTCGCAGCAGCTTCTATGGCCAGGTGTGAGGTTGGCATAGATTTCCCCACGAAGGAAACTTCCGTTGGATCTTGATTGGAGTCTACGGGAGGGATGTGTACTGCCACCCAATATTCCGAGGTGGATGGGGTGATCTTTGATTTGAACAGCTCGTACTGAGGTGGCTGGGTAGAACCCATGGTACTGCGGGTAAAATCCCACAATATTTTGACAAAGCTACCTGGGGTTGCATCTGGGGTTCTCAGATGAATGCTGGGGCTCGGCATGACAGGAAAAAGTGCGAGTGTGGTGCACAAAGTGAGGGTTGCTGGGTAAGGTCACAAGGTGGCCTTTATATAGCAATGGAGCCGGATCGTTTTACCGTGGTGAAAGGTAATAAATTTGCCAGCTTAGCTCCAAAGGTCGGGTCAGTGTCAGAGATACACATATCTCATAAAGAGACGCGTTACTATGGTTGTCGTCAGGTTGGTTTTGGTAGTTGTGCCCGGAAAATGTGCAACTATGCGCTGACCAAATATGCAAGGCTACTATTAAAACAGAGGCACAACGACAGGCTGCGTTAATATACACGGTCGCATGATTACAAAGCGAGGATACACTGAAATTCGGTGCTACTCATACGGCTTAGTCTACCTCGTTTATGTCTAAATGGGCGTGCCTGGTGGATGTCGAGGCTTCTCCACGTGTCTCACTGCCGGGATTAGTCGGAGATGGCGGGGGAACTGCAGGGTCGGGGTAGTGATGATGACCATCGCGGGGATTGTTGGCCACAACCCCGTTGGAGTGTGCTCCCAGAAGGCGACGAAGCACTTCTGGGGTCATCAAAGCATCTCGGTTGGTGGCTGGAGCTGATCTCAGGGTCTCGATCGGTTGTCCGAACAGCACGACTGGGTTGTCGGCGTCGGGCTCGTTTTCTTCTCTTGCCGGGGCTCGACGAACCAGCTCTCCACGAGCTGCGATTAGATCAATAGTGATCTGGTCGAACAGTGCCTCTAGTGCACTTACATAGCGCACTAGGTGCAACAATGCGGGGTCCGCCTCGTGATCTCCGTTGGCAACTTGGGGTGGTCTACCATACCCTTCACGTCTGGGGTAGTAGTGGAACGAGCGACAGTTAACTCTGGGCGACAAGTGCCTGAGATGAACTATAGCCTCTCGAGCGGCTAGCTGGATGGCTTGTGGCTCAAAGGAAGTTGTCCTTCCGGTGAACCTGTAGGGGCGCTCGGGTGCTATACCCCTACCATAGATGTGTACAGTGGCCTAGAATTGACGGTCTTCACCGCTCATGGGTCCTTGGTACACAACAAATTCTGGTGGCTCCTCTAACGCGTAGGCACGACGGGTGAGGTTTGCGAGGATGGTCACAAAACCTCCAAGGTTGGTTGCTGTGGTCTCGTTGTGCACTATGGGTCCAGGCATTGTGGCTCGGTTTGGGGTAGCGGCTATGCGGTGCTGTGTTGGGACTAGCGTGCCCTTTTTATAGGAAAAAGGGGGCGGAGTCTTCTTTCGCACGCTTGCGAGAAAGGACTATTTAGGGGCCGGTCACTGGCGCATGAGTGACAGGTTAGGTTGATAGGTTGGGCACCGACTGCCAAAAAGGTGTTGGGTCACTATGTGGCTATCTTGCACGAGAAGCTTGGCTGGGGTTTGGCTAAGGTCTAGTGGGTTGGTTTGCCTAAGTTTATTGACCTGGCTAAGATAGGATTAGCCA
The DNA here is from genome assembly GCF_018294505.1 of Triticum aestivum. Lineage (NCBI taxonomy): Eukaryota > Viridiplantae > Streptophyta > Magnoliopsida > Poales > Poaceae > Triticum > Triticum aestivum. Next base: position 588,121,995 of record NC_057801.1, on the reverse strand, counting down.
ATGGTCAGCCTGGCTCTGATACCAAGTCTGTCACGACCGGGTTTTCCGGATATAAATTTCCAGAAAAGACCGTCGTGCTCATCAGTCCCAGGATTACTGTTAGCTGATGAGGCTCCAACTTGATACAGAAATTCCAAGCAAAATACAAAATATGTAGTACAAGACCATTCTGGCCTGTGAGTACAACAAATGGTTTCTAGTGGTTGATGGCGGAAGCGGTTTGTGGATCATCAGTGTCTATGGACTCCATTTCCCACGGGAACAGCTGACCAGGTTAACTCCTATCTTCGTGAGGCTGCTATCTCCATTGTGTGGGTTCTGGGTCTGGCATCGCGTCGCTCCTCTCCGAGCAAGAAAATCTGGCCAAGACAATAGCCAGGGACAAGCCAGTGAGTACTTTGAATGTACTGGCAAACATTATGAACACAGGTATAATATAACAATGATGTGCTAAAAATATTTTATGCTCATGACGTCAGTCACAAAGATAAATGAAACTCTGATGCGTGCAAGCAAGTTATTTATAAAAATGCAATAACATGGTAGTATTAAAATTTATGAAACAAATAACAAGCAATGCCACAGTCGGGCGTCTTAGCGACACCACATAAAGGGCTTTAAAAGAAATGCCACAGTCGGGCGTCTGAGCGACACCACATAAAGGGCTTTAAAAGAAATGCCACAGTCGGGCGTCTGAGCGACACCACATAAAGGGCTTTAAAAGAAATGCCACAGTCGGGCGTCTGAGCGACACCACATAAAGGGCTTTAAAAGAAATGCCACAGTCGGGCGTCTGAGCGACACCACATAAAGG
>NC_057801.1:588106167-588121036 GCF_018294505.1 Triticum aestivum | reverse complement strand
TTAAAAGAAATTCCACAGTCGGGCGTCTGAGCGACACCACATAAAGGGCTTTAAAAGAAATGCCACAGTCGGGCGTCTGAGCGACACCACATAAAGGGCTTTAAAAGAAATGCCTCAGTCGGGCGTCTGAGCGACACCACATAAAGGGCTTTAAAATAAACAATCATAGTGAATATCCCGGAGGTAGAACCATCCCAGAGATACTCGATAATAACAATAATATCATGGGTTAGTCAACAATAATAATAATCATAGTTATCACAAGTCACGAGTAGTAATTCCATTTCTGGTTAACCGTTTCAGCTCCGAAGACCGACACTAAGACCGACACCTGACCCATCCCAGACTGTAATCCTTAACCATTGACACGGCTATTCGAATAGGTTTAATCTCTGCAGAGGGTGTACTCTTTACCCACGAGTAACGGATTTCTTTAGTCCATCGGGACTAATTCCGTCTATGGTCTTTTTGTTGAAAACACACCTAACTTGCACACACCAGCTTATCTCACACGTGTCTGGAATCACCCACGACACCTGTTAAGCAAACTCTAAGTGGGGAGGCTACAACCTTGCGTAGCATGGGATCAAATTTGTATCGCGCGCTCTAAGGGGTGGCCTCCCCTCTCGGTCCCAACCGGAAACACCCATGCCCCCGGACCAGGTGGCCTGCCTACCAGCTACAACCGGTATCTTCCACCATGGCCTCTCTGTACGGTGTGTGCTAGAAAGAGGTTGACAACTTACTGAACCGTACTCTACTTGCTATAGAGACGAGTGGTCGTACGAAACAAGTATGGGGGTTACTGGCACAAGACTCGATCTACGGTCGACTCAGGAGGTTTAAGTATTCCCTGCATGGTTAGTATAACGAATATATTTCAACCAACAGAGTCACTGCTCATATCACCTTACCATGCCATACCAGACATAACCGTCCCGACGGAGACCGGCGACAAACTCATGCCTACCCAAGGCAGAGGTTTTCCCGGGTTCCTGCCGGTATGCATGCAAGGCACATGAGGGTGTTTATCATCACAAGTGTGTCCATTTCCAACAGCATGGAAATCAATAACATGCACCCATGCATATGATCATATCACATGAAATAACAAGTTTCTCCAAAGTGAGGTGATGTTATGAACGTGTCATCGAACACACAAAAAAATATTATGCCGGGGTTCAGAATGCTTGCCTTCAATGTGTGGAAAGGCAGGGTGCACTCCAAAACTTGAAACATTTCTCCTCTCTTCAAAAATCCTATTTTAGCAATATAAAAGAATTAACACAAAAAAAATAAAAACCGCACCAAAAGTTGTTCTAAAAAATTTTCAAATAAATCTTAAAATAAACTAGGTGAAATTTGAGAGAGGTAGGAAAAAGAATCATTTCATTTGGACTTATATTTAAAAAGTTATAGCCAGTCAAATATTTGGTCAAATCTGTTTTTAAAATAAAACAGAAAAGAAAACGTTTCAAACGAGATTACGCTTTCGGTGCAGAGGAGGCGTACTTGAGGCTTTACGCCTCCACTTAACCACGTGGACCGGCGCTGGGTCTCTGACGGTGGGCCCGCCTGGCCCACTGGTCAGGTTTGACCAGTCGCCCGCATCGTCTCCCTCCTCTGCCCGAGTGGAGCGGGGCTCCGGTGATCATCGCCGGCGAATGGTGGCTCCGTTCGGGAAGCTGAGGCCACCAGTGGATTCAGGGGGCCGAGGTGGTCACTCCGGTAGTCGTAGGGTCGTCGAGGGTGGAGGAAATCGCCGGCGGCGAGCTCCGTGGCGGAGGGAAGCTTCGGTGGCGGAGTGAAAATTCTCCCGCAGTGAGCCCCGATCGAAATCGAGTAGAGGGAAAGGTTCACGGAAGGATGAGGAAGCTCTTGGTGGAAAGAACGGAGAGGGGGAGGCCCTGGTGGTGCCGAATTGGCCCGGGCAGTGGTGGCGGCCGCAGTTGCCGGAGGTGGGGAAGAAGACCTCCCCGGGTCGATTGGCTGCCATAGGAGAACTAGGGGAGCATTCTAAGGTTGCCTGTGTGCCCGGGGAAACTCGGGGGTCTCCTTTTTATAGCTCGTCGAGGTCGGTTCCGCGGCGGCCGTGGATAAGCCCTCCAGCGAACCGCCTCTCTGTAGCCAGGGCGACGTGGCGGCGACGAGCGCTAGTGGACACACTTGCGGATGAGCACGCGCTGTTCCAGGGGCCAGGTGGCGAGCGGAGGAAGGTCCGGCGGCGCCGACATGGGAAGAGGCTGTCGGGCGGCGGCGGCGGCTAGCGCTTGGCCTGCCGGGCGCGGCGAGGGGCGGCTTGGCGCGTAGCTGTGAGAAGGGGAGCGCGTGGCGTGATGCCGCGGAGCGAGCCAAAACCGTGGGGCCAGCGTGTCGGCTCGGCGCACGGGTCGTGCAATACGCGCGCTCTGGGCGCGTCCCGTGCACGCACTGAGTGTGCTCGACGAAATGCCAGAGCATGCTAGAGGTCGCGGTTGAGGCTGGGGGTTAACAGGTCTAGGTTTGGGCTTGCAAGGAGATCAGTGGACAGGCTGGTTTGGTCAGGGGATCAGGTTCACAGTGCAAACCAAAAATTCATGCCAACACAGATCCTTCCCATAAGGTGTTTGGCAAAATGCCAAGGGCACTTAGGCAAGTCTTGGAGTGGTCAAAAACTCCAGATGGAAGTCTCTTTAGATGTACAAGAGGGTGGTGGGGTTAGTTGGTCAAATGCAGCAACTTGATAGTGCAAGTTTTACAAAACTTTAATTCTGGACAGAAAGCAAATGGCATTGTGCAAGCACTTAGAATCATCCAATGGGTCCACTCTCCTGGATTTAAGGGTTTGGCAAGGGGGACTACCAGTAGAAAAAGTAATCATGGATATAGGAGCAACTAAAATGGTGGTTGCTGTACAAATCCTCAAATTGGACCAGAATGGAAAAGACGTTGATTCACTCAAAATTTTCAAAGAACAACCCTAGGTTTTTGCATAAAGTTGAATCATATGCTACTAACAATATCCCATAATTTTGGTGGAGGCCAGGAAGAAATATTTAAATGGGTTGTAGTGCAAAATGCACTCTGGACCAGAGAAGAAAAATTGAGTGTAGGGCTCAAAATATTTCATGAATGAAATATATTTTTGCATAAAAGTGATTTAAAAACATCACATGACATCTCCAAATTTTTGTGGGAATTTTAAGTGAATCTATCAAATGGTTGTAGTTCAAATATGGCCATTTAACCTTGAAAAACCATTTTCAAGAAAGTAAAGATCAAGCAACTTAATTATTTAATTAGTTATATTAAATAAGGGAAAGTTTCTCTTGAGAGATTAAATATGTCCAATGACATATTTGAAAAAAAAATCTCTTTGGGAAAAACTCATCATCACAGGGAAGGAAATGATTTAAAAAAATCAAAAAGGAGCTCAGATATCCAAAGTTTTAATTCCTGGCAAAATTTTAATTCATTAAAACAAGGCCAAATTTTTGGGGTGTCACATGCGCCCCCCTGTCTTGTGGGCCCCTCGGGCGGCCACCGACGTACTTCTTCCTCCTATATATACCTACATACCCCGAAAACATCCGGGGAGCAACCAAAACACAATTTCCACCGCCGTAACCTTCTGTATCCGCGAGATCCCATCTTGGAGCCTTCGTCGGTGCTCCACCGGAGGGGGAATCGACCATGGAGGGCTTCTACATCAACACCATAGCACCTCTGATGAGTTGTGAGTAGTTTACCATAGACCTTCGGGTCCATAGTTATTAGCTAGTTGGCTTCTTCCCTCTTTTTGGATCTCAATACAATGTTCTCCCCCTCTCTTGTGGAGATCTATTCAATGTAAACTCTTTTTGCGGTGTGTTTGTCGAGATCCGATGAATTGTGGGTTTTTGATCAAGTTTATCTATGAGTAATATTTGAATCTTCTCTGAATTCTTTTATGTATGATTGAGTTATCTTTGCAAGTCTCTTTGAATTATCAGTTTGGTTTGGCCTACTAGATTGATCTTTCTTGCCATGGGAGAAGTGCTTAGCTTTGGGTTCAATCTTGCGGTGTCCTTACCCAGTGACAGAAAGAGTTGCAAGGCACATATTGTATTGTTTCCATCGAGGATAAAAAGATGGGGTTTATATCATATTGCATGAGTTTATCCCTCTACATCATGTCATCTTTCTTAATGCATTACTCTGTTCTTATGAACTTAATACTCTAGATGCATGCTGGATAGCGGTCAATGTGTGGAGTAATAGTAGTAGATGCAGGCAGGAGTCGGTCTACTTGTCACGGATGTGATGCCTATATACATGATCATGCCTAGATAATCTCATAATTATTCGCTTTTCTATCAATTGGTCGACAGTAATTTGTTCACCCACCGTAATACTTATGATATCTTGAGAGAAGCCACTAGTGAAACCTATGGCCCCCGGGTCTATCTTCTATCATATAAGCTTTCAATCTACTTTTATTTGCATCTTTACTTTTTGCATCTATATTATAAAATACCAAAGATATATTTATCTTATCATACTATCTCTATCAGATCTCACTTTCGCAAGTGGCCATGAAGGGATTGACAACCCCTTTATTGCGTTGGTTGCGAGTTCTTTGTTTGTTTGTGTAGGTGCGTGGGACTTTTGAGGAGCCTCCTACTGGATTGATACCTTGGTTCTCAAAAACTAAGGGAAATACTTACACTACTATTGCTGCATCACCCTTTCCTCTTCAAGGAAAACCAACGCAAGCTCAAGACGTAGCAAGAAGGATTTCTGGCGCCGTTGCCGGGGAGGCTTCCACCAAGTCAAGTCAAGATTCGACCTCCCGCCAACGTGCAATTTCTGGTGTCGTTGCCGGGGAGGTCTTCGCTCAAGTCAAGACATACAAAGTACCCATCACAAACTCATCCCCCTCGCATTTACATTATTTGCCATTTGCCTCTCGTTTTCCTCTCCCCCACTTCACCCTTGCCGTTTTATTTGCCCTCTCTTTCCCAATCTCTCTCTCTCTCTCTCTCTCTTTCTCTCTTTCGCTTGCCTTTTTCTGTTTGCTTGTGTGCCTGTTTGTCCTGATGACTTTGCCTAAGAGTACCGACCACCTTCTTAGAAGGTTGGAAGAGATTGAATCAAATATTAGAAGCTTTATGAATTTGCAATTTGAGCATAATAATTTCTTCAGAAAAGAGCTTAAAGAACAAAAAGGTTTTTTGGGGTTTATGAATAAGGAGCTTGATGATATGAATAAAGAATTTTATGGTGTGAACTCTCAAATTGCCCGGCTTGAAAATGCTATAGCCAAGATTTCTGATAAGCAAGCTACCTTAGTCAATAAGATGGCTGCCAAACCAGAAAAGTTAGATGAAAATAATGATGAAGATCTTAAAGTTATTGATGTGTCTCCTATTCGATCTTTGTTTTGCAATATGAATCTTGATAATAATGGGATTGGAGATGAGTCAACTTTAGTTAGAAGGCGTCCCAAGAATTCGGAGTTTTTAGATCTTGATGTTAAAATTGGTAAAAGTGGGATTGGAGAGGTCGTGACTTTAAATAGCATTGAACCCACTATCTCGGATTTCAAGGAATTTGATTATGATAATTGTTCTTTAGAAGGTTGTATTTCCTTGTTGCAATACGTTGTTAATTCTCCACATGCTTATAGTCAAAATAATGCTTTTACCAAACACATTGTTGATGCCTTGATGCAATCTTATGATGAAAAACTTAATTTGGAAGTTTCTATACCTAGAAAACTTAATGATGAGTGGGAACCTACTATAAATATTAGAACTAAAGATCATGAGTGTTTTGCTTTGTGTGATTTGGGTGCTAGTGTTTCCATGATTCCGAAAACTTTATGTGATATTCTAGGTTTCCATGATCTTGATGATTGCTCTTTAAATTTGCACCTTGCGGATTCCACCATTAAAAAACCAATGAGAAGAATCAATGATGTTCTTATTGTTGCAAATAGAAATTTGGTTCCCGTAGATTTTATCGTTCTTGATATAGATTGCAATCTTTCTTGCCCTATTATCCTTGGTAGACCTTTCCTTAGAAGGATTGGTGCGATTATTGATATGAAGGAAGGGAATATTAGATTCCAATTTCCATTAAAGAAAGGCATGGAGCACTTTCCAAGAAAGAAAGTCAAATTACCTTATGAATCTATCATGCGAGCTACTTATGAATTGAGTGCCAAAGATGACACTACTTAGATCTATCTTCGCTTTTATGCCTAGCTAGGGGCATTAAACGATAGCGCTAGTTGGGAGGCAACCTTCTTTGTGTTTTTTGTTTTTGTTCCTGTTTAGTAATAAATTTTGCATCTACTCTCTGTTTAGATGTGTTTTCATGCTTTAATTAGTGTTTGTGCCAAGTAGAACCTATAGGATAAACTATGATGATAGTTGATTTGATTCTGCTGAAAAATAGAGACTTCGCGCTCACGAGAAACAATTCAATAAATCATAGAAACGTGCTTTTGCATTGATTATTTTTGCTTCTGATCAATAAACAAATTTTCCAGTACGTCCTATTTTGGTAGGGTTTTTAGAGTTCCAGAAGTTTGCGTTACTTACATGTTGCTACAGACTGTTCTGTTTTTGACAGATTCTGTTTTTCGTGTGTTGTTTGCTTATTTTGATGCATCTATGGCTAGTAAAATAGTTTATAAACCATAGAGAAGTTGGAATGTAGTAGGTTTAACACCAAAATAAATAAAGAATGAGTTCATTACAGTACCTTATGTGGTGGTTTTGTTTTCTTTCACTAACGGAGCTTATAAGATTTCCTGTTGAGCTTTGTGTTGTGAAGTTTTCAAGTTTTGGGTAAAGCTTTGATGGACTATGGAATAAGGAGTGGCAAAAGCCTAAGCTTGGGGATGCCCAAGGAACCCCAAGATATTCAAGAATATCCAAAAGCCTAAGCTTGGGGATGCCCCGGGAAGGCATCCCCTCTTTCGTCTTCGTTCATTGGTAATTTTACTTGGAGCTATATTTTTATTTGCCACATGATATGTGTTTTGCTTGGAGCGTCATGTATTATATTAGTCTTTGATTTTTAGTTTACCACAATCGTCCTTGCTATACACACCTTTTGGGAGAAGTCTACTTGATTAGAATTTGCTAGAATATGCTTTATGCTTCAATTATATCTTTTGAGCTTGATAGTTTTTGCTCTAGTGCTTCACTTATATCTTTTAGAGCGCGGCGGTGACTTAATTTTGAAGAAATTGCTAGTCTTTCATGCTTCACTTATATTATTTTGAGAGTCTTTTAGAACAGCATGGTATTTGCTATGGTTACAAATTTGGTCCTAGAATGATGAGCATCCAAGTTGGGTATAATAAAAACTATCATAGGAAGTGAATTGGATGCTATGATCAATTTGATGCTCGATAATTGTTTTGAGATATAAAGGTAGTAATGTTAGAGTCACGCTAGTGGGTAATTATGAAATTGAGAAATACTTTTGTTGAAGTTGGCAAGTCCCGTAGCATGCACGTATGGTAAAAGTTGGGTGACAAATTTGTTGCATGAGGTGCTCTTTTGATTGTCTTCCTTATGAGTGGCAGTCGGGGATGAGCGATGGTCTTTTCCTACCAATCTATCCCTCTAGGGGCATGCGTAGTAGTACTTTGCTTCGAGGGCCAAGTAGACTTTTGCAATAAGTATATGAGTTCTCTATGACTAATGTGAGTCCATGGATATACACACACTCATCCTTCCACTTTGCTAGCCTCTATTGTATCGCGCAACTTTCGTCGGTATTGCACCTATTATTTACCTTCCTCAAAACATCCACCATACCTACCTATTATGGCATTTCCATAGCCATTCCGAGATATATTGCCATGCAACTTTCCACTGTTCCGTTTATTGTGACATGCTCCATCATTGTCATATTGCTCTTTGCATGATCATGTAGTTGACATCGTATTTGTGGCAAGGCCACCTTCATAATTTTCATACATGTCGCTCTTGATTCATTGCATATCCCGGTACACCGCCGGAGGCATTCATATAGAGTCATATCTTGTTCTAGCTTTGAGTTGTAAATCAATAAAAGTGTGATGATCTTCATTATTAGAGCATTGTCTCAATGAGGAAAGGATGATGAAGACTATGATTCCCCCACAAGTTGGGATGAGACTTCGGACTTTAAAAAAAGAAAAAAGAAGAAAAAAAGGCCAAAAAGAAAAAAAAAGAAGCCAAAGAAAAAAAGAAAAAAAGAGAAAAGAAAGAACAAATAAAAATGAGAGAAAAAGAGAGAAGGGACAATGCTACTATCTCTTTTTCCACACCTGTGCTTCAAAGTAGCACCATGATCTTCATGATAGAGAGTCTCTTATGTTGTCACTTTTATATACTAGTGGGAATTTTTCATTATAGAACTTGGCTTGTATATTCCAATGATGGGCTTCCTCAAAATGCCCTAGGTCTTCGTGAGCAAGCAAGTTGGATGCACACCCACTTAGTTTCTTTTGTTGAGCTTTCATATATTTATACCTCTAGTGCATCTGTTGCATGGCAATCCCTACTCACTCACATTGATATCTATTGATGGGCATTGATACGTCTCCAATGTATCTATAATTTTTGATTGCTCCATGCTACTTTATCTACTGTTTTGGACTGTATTGGGCTTTATTTTCCACTTTTATATTATTTTTGGGACTAACCTATTAACCGGAGGCCCAGCCCAGAATTGTTGTTTTTTGCCTATTTCAGTGTTTCGAAGAAATGGAATATCAAACGGAGTCCAAACGAAATGAAACCTTCGGGAACGTGATTTTCTCACCAAACGTGATCCAGGAGACTTGGACCCTACTCCAAGAAGTAACAGAGGTGGTCACGAGGGTGGGGGCACCCCCCCCCTAGGGCGCGCCCCCCTACCTCATGGGCCCCCTGTTGCTCCACCGATGTACTCCTTCCTCCTATATATACCTACGTACCCCTGACAGATCAGAAACGGAGCCAAAAACCTAATTACACCACCACAACTTTCTTTATCCACGAGATCCCATCTTGGGGCCTGTTCCGGAGCTCCGCCAGAGGGGGCATCTACCACGGAGGGCTTCTACATCAACACCATAGCCCCTCCGATGAAGTGTGAGTAGTTTACTTCAGACCGTCGGTCCATAGCTAGTAGCTAGATGGCTTCTTCTCTCTTTTTGGATCTCAATACGATGTTCTCCCCCTCTCTTGTGGAGATCTATTCGATGTAATCTTCTTTTTGTGGTGTGTTTGTTGAGATCGATGAATTGTGGGTTTATGATCCAGCTTATCTATGAATAATATTTGAATCTTCTCTGAATTCTTTTATGTATGATTGAGTTATCTTTGCAAGTCTCTTCGAATTATCCGTTTGGTTTGGCCAACTAGATTGGTAGTCTTGCAATGGGAGAAGTGTTTAGCTTTGGGTTCAATCTTGCGGTGTCCTTTCCCAGTAACAGAAGGGGCAACAAGGCATGTATTGTATTGTTGCCATCGAGGATAACAAGATGGGGTTTATCATATTGCATGAATTTATGCCTCAAGATCATGTCATCTTGCTTAAGGCATTACTCTATTTTTAACTTAATACTCTAGATGCATGCTGGATACCGGTCGACGAGTGGAGTAATAGTAGTAGATGCAGAATCATTTCGATCTGCTTGTCTCGGACGTGATGTCTATATACATGATCATACCTAGATATACTCATAACTATGCTCAATTTTGTCAGTTGCTCAATAGTAATTTGTTCACCCACCATAGAATACTTATGCTCTTGAGAGAAGCCACTGGTGAAACCTATGGCCCCCGGGTCTATTCTCATCATATCAATCTCCATTACTTTATTATTTGCTTTGTTTTTACTTTGCCTTTTACTTTTCACTTTTTATCTCTATATCAAAAATACCAAAAATATTATTTATCATCTCTATCAGATCTCACCCTCGTAAGTGACCGTGAAGGGATTGACAACCCCTAATCGCGTTGGTTGCGAGTAGCTATCGTTTTGTGTAGGTACGAGGGACTCGTGCGTGGTCTCCTACTGGATTGATACCTTGGTTCTAAAAAACTAAGGGAAATACTTACGCTACTTTGCTGCATCATCCTCTCCTCTTTGGGGAAATCAAACACAATGCTCAAGAGGAAGCAAGAAGAATTTCTAGCGCCGTTGCCGGGGAGTTTGTGCAAAAGTCAACCATACCAAGTACCCATCACAATCCCTATCTCTCGCATTACATTATTTGCCTCTCGTTTTCCTCTCCCCCACTTCACCCTTGCCATTTTATTCGCCTTTTCTTCGCCTTCTTCCCGTATGTCCTTTTGTTTGTGTTTCCATGTACCTTCTATTTGCTTGCATATTTGCTTGCTAAAATTCTATTGTTATGGATCCACTTAAAGTGTTCTACTTGGATCATCTTCGATCCTTATGCGCTCGTGCTGAAACCCCAACTAGCCAGGTTGATGGGAAATCTTTAGATGAGCATGCTCATTTTGTGCGTCACCATTTGTCTGAAAAAGGGAGACTCTTATGGAATCAAATAAACAGATTGATGTGTTATGCTTGGAATCTTTTTGAAATTTGTGATTTTACTTATTGCTCTAAGAACCCTAAAAAACACCTTCCCTACCTATGTGAGTTTAATGAAAATGAAATCTTATCTTCTTATGCAAAGGGTGTTTATAGTTACTATGATATCAAACAAATTGAAGAATTTGTTGCTTTTAAGGGTGCTTATGAAGTTGCTTCTTTGATTGAAAAGTATGATATTACTCTCTACGAATCTGAAAATTTTGACATACTTAAATATTGCTATGAAAACTATGCTCATAATGTCTATGTCAAAGAATTTATTGAGAGAATGACTGTTGCTTTGGAAGAAAATAATGATATGAATGAATCTATAGATAATGATGATTCCGATGATTTGGTTGAAATATCCCTTGATGAACATGATGCTTGCTATTCTTGTGGCCATGATGCCAATATTTATGAAGACGAATTTGCTATAGTTCCTTATGTTAAAAATGAGTTCGTTACTATTGCACCCATGCTTGATAGTTCCCTTGATGAAAAGCATGATTTCAATGATTTTTCTATAAATTCTCTTGATGTCAATTGTGCTAATAACATGCAAAACCCTAAGCTTGGGGATGCTAGTTTTGCTATATCTACTACTTGTTGCAATGATCATGATTGGGGTGATTCTTCTTTTGATCTTGAAAATTTATTTAAGCCCCGTGATGAATATGAGATTGATAATAGTGTTTGCAATAATGTTGAAAGTAGGTTTGGAAGAGTGTCAACTTTAGATCCCACATATTTGGAGAATATTCAATCTTATGAGATTTTTGATAAAAGTGGGCTTGGACAAATCATGACTTTAGTTAATGATAATCCCACTATTTTGGAAGAGTGTCAATTTCGCATGCATGTGGATCATGTTGAGAATATGTTATGTGATAGCTATATTGTTGAATTTTCTTATGATCGTACATGTAATTATTATGAGAGAGGAAAATACGGTTATAGACATTTTCATGTTACTAAATTACCTCTCGTTATGTTGAGATTGCTATTGTTCCTTTCCGCTTCCTTGCATATGCTAGTTTTTGCTTGCTATAATAATTTGTTTTTTTTATAAGATGCCTATGCATAGGAAGTATGTTAGACTTATATGTGTTTGTCACATGTTTTATGATGCTCTCTTTGTGCTTCAATTCTTGTCTTTCATGTGAGTATCATTAAAATCTCAATGCCTAGCTAGGGGCATTAAACGATAGTGCTTGTTGGGAGGCAACCCAATTTTATTTTTTATTTTTTGTTTTTGCTTCTATTTAGGAATAAATAATACATCTAGCCTATGTTTAGATGTGGTTTTATCTTTTAATTAGTGTTTGTGCCAAGTAGAACCTATAGGATAACCTACAATGATAGTTGATTTGATTCTGCTGAAAAACAGAAACTTTGTGCGCACGAATATAATTTTGTTAAATCACAGAAATGTGATTTTGCGTTGATTCTTTTTGATGTTGTTCAATAGAAAAAATTTCCAAGACTTCCTATTTTGGTAGGATTTTTAGAGTTCCAGAAGTTTGAGTTAGTTACAGATTGCTACAGACTGTTATGTTTTTGACAGATTCTGTTTTGCCTGTGTTGTTTGCTTATTTTGATGAATATATGGCTAGTAAAATAGTTTATAATCCCTAAAGAAGTTAGAATACAGTAGGTTTAGCACCAATATAAATAAATAATGAGTTAATTACAGTACCTTGAAGTAGTCTTTTGTTTTATTTCTCTAACGGAGCTCACAAGATTTCTATTGAGTTTTGTGTTGTGAAGTTTTCAAGTTTTGGGTGAATTCTTTTGATGGATTATGGAACAAGGAGTGGCAAGAGCCTAAGCTTGGGGATGCCCATGGCACCCCCAAGATAATCCAAGGACACCAAAAAGTCAAAGCTTGGGGATGCCCCGGAAGGCATCCCCTCTTTCGTCCACTTCCATCGGTAATTTACTTGGAGCTATATTTTTATTCACCACATGATATGTGTTTTGCTTGGAGCGTCTTGTATCATTTGCGTCTTTGCTTGTCAGTTTACCACAATCATCCTTGCTGTACACACCTTTTGAGAGAGCCATACATGAATTGGAATTTGCTAGAATACTCTATGTGCTTCACTTATATCTTTTGAGCTTGATAGTTTTGCTCATAGTGCTTCACTTATATCTTTTGAGTGTGATAATTTTTGCTCTACTGCTTCACTTAGATCTTTTAGAGCACGGTGGTGGATTTGTTTTAAAGAAACTATTGATCTCTCATGCTTCACTTAGAATATTTTGAGAGTCGTTAATAGCATGGTAATTTGCTTAATATTAATATACTTGGTGTTCAAGATATGTGAAACTTTATTTTGAGTGAATTGAATACTAAGATAAGTTTGATGCTTGATAATTGTTTTGAGATATGGAGGTGATAATATCAAAGTCATGCTAGTTGAGTAATTGTGAATTTGAGAAATGCTTGTGTTGAAGTTTGCAAGTCCCGTAGCATGCACGTATGGTTAAAGTTGTGTAACAAATTTGAAACATGAAGTGTACCTGGCTTGTGCATCCTTATGAGTGGCGGTCGGGGATGAGCGATGGTCTTTTCCTACCAATCTATCCCCCTAGGAGCATGCGCGTAGTACTTGATTTTTTATGACTTCTAAATTTTTGCAATAAGTATATGAGTTCTTTTGACTAATGTTGAGTCCATGGATTATACGCACTCTCACCTTTCCGCCTTTGCTAGCCTCTTCGGTGCCGTGCATTGCCCTTTCTCACCTTGAGAGTTGGTGCAAACTTCGCCGGTGCATCCAAACCCCGTGATACGATACGCTCTATCACACATAAACCTCCTTATATCTTCCTCAAAACAGCCACCATACCTACCTATCATGGCATTTCCATAGCCATTCCGAGATATATTGCCATGCAACTTCCATCATCATCATGATGACATACATTACTTTTGTCATATTGCCATTGCATGATCATGTAGTTGACATCGTATTTGTGGCAAAGCCACCATGCATTATTTTTCATACATGTCACTCTTGATTCATTGCACCATCCCGGTATACCGCCGGAGGCATTCATATAGATTCATATCTTGTTCTAAGTTTCAAGTTGTAATCCTTATGTTGTAATCAATAGAAGTGTGATGACCATCATTATTAGAGCATTGCCCAAAAAAGGCCAAAAGAAAAAAAGAAGGCCCAAAAAAAAGAAAATAAAAAGGGCAATGCTACTATCTCTTTTTCCACACTTGTGCTTCAAAGTAGCACCTTGTTCTTCATGTAGTGAGTCTCATATATTGTGCTTCAAAGTAGCACCTTGTTCTTCATGTGGTGAGTCTCATAAGTTGTCTTTTTATACTAGTGGGAATTTTTCATTATAGAACTTGGCTTGTATATTCCTACGATGGGCTTCCTCAAATGCCCTAGGTCTTCATGAGCAAGCAAGTTGGATGCACACCCACTAGTTTTCTTTTGTTGAGCATTCATAGCTCTAGTGCATCCGTTGCATGGAAATCCCTACTCCTCATGTTGACATCAATTAATGGGCATCTCCATAGCCCATTGATTATCCTCGTCAATGTGAGACTTTCTCCTTTTTTTGTCTTCTCAACACAATCCCCATCATCATATTCTATTCCACCCATAGTGCTATATCCATGGCTCACGCTCATGTATTGCGTGAAGGTTGAAAAAGTTTGAGATTATTTAAGTATGAAACAATTGCTTGGCTTGTCATCGGGGGTATAGAAGTTGGGAACATCTTTGTGTGACGAAAATGAAGCATAGCCTAACTATATGATTTTGTAGGGATGAACTTTCTTTTGCCATGCTATTTTGAGAAGACATGATTGCTTTGATTAGTATGCTTGAAGTATTATTTTTTTATGTCAATATGAACTTTTGTCTTGAATCTTTCGGATCTGAATATTCATGCCACAATTAAGAAGATTTACATTAAAATTATGGAAAAGTATCACTCCACATCAAAAATTCTTTTTTATCATTTAACTACTCGAGGACGAGCCGGAATTAAGCTTGGGGATGCCTGATATGTCTCTAACGTATCTATAATTTTTTATTGCTCCATGCTACTTTATCTACTGTTTTGGACTATATTGGGCTTTATTTTCCACTTTTATATTATTTTCAGGACTAACCTATTAACCGGAGGCCCAACCCAGAATTGTTGTTTTTTGCCTATTTCAGTGTTTCGAAGAAACGGAATATCAAACGGAGTCCAAACGGAATGAAACCTTCGGGAACGTGATTTTCTCACCGAACATGATCTAGGAGACTTGGACCCTACTCCAAGAAGTAATAGAGGCGGT